>NW_025236686.1:0-5136 GCF_018294505.1 Triticum aestivum | reverse complement strand
AAAACATTGAGATGCCTGGTTTTTAAATTCTAGTAAATCCAAAACTCGTCTGAAATTCATGAAACTCGACATGCTATCATGGAGCGGCATCAACATGCCGTGGTACAAATTTTGTCCCATTTGGTGCAGGTTTGGTTATATGCTTCTCACAAACCGGCGCTTCTCACAAGAAGCATGATGGTTTTCGGTAGGGAACATCACACTATTGGGGACGAAACAATATCTATTGCCTCTTATAGCTTCCAAGTTTTTTTCTCGTGTCAACACAGAACAACAGGACTGTTGTGTGAATTTTTGTGATTTTACGAGGTTCGTTTGGACATTTTTATGCATTAACTGAGTTTTCAATGCATTTATGTGCATACTTCAAATTTGAACTACATGCACATGCTCCAATGCATATAAATTTGTTGAAAAATCAAATCTTTGTCCATGGGTGCATGCTTAGGTCCCATGCAAGAAATGGGAATGAATTTCAAACACCAGGGCACCGTTGATTGCCGGCAAAACATTGATATGCCTGGTTTTTAAATTCTAGTAAATCCAAAACTCGTCTGAGATTCATGAAACTTGGCATTCTACCATGGAGCAGCATCAACATGCCGTGGTACAAAATTTGTCCCATTTGGTGCAGGTTTGGGTATATGCTTCTCACAAACCGGAGCTTCTCACAACAAGCATGATGGTTTTCGGTAGGGAACGTCCCACCTTTGGGGACGAAACGATAGTCATTGCCTCTTATTGCTTTCAGGTGTTTTTCTCGTGTCAGCATAGAACAACAGGAGTGTTGTGTGAATTTTTGTGATTTTTCGGGGTTTGTTTGGACATTTTGTTGCATTAAATGAGTTTTCAATGCATTTGCATAATTCAAATTTGAACTACATGCGCATGCTCCAGTGTATATAAATTCATTGAAAAATCAAATCTTTTTCCTTGGGTGCATGCTTAGGTCCCATGCAAGAAATGGGAATGAATTTCAAACACCATGGCACCGTTGATTGCCGGCAAAACATTGATATGCCTGGTTTTTAAATTCTAGTAAATCCAAAACTAGTATGAGATTCATGAAACTTGGCATTCTACCATGGAGCGGCATCAACATGCTGTGGTACAAAATTTGTCCCATTTGGTGCAGGTTTGGGTATATGCTTCTCACAAACCGGAGCTTCTCACAACAAGTATGATGGTGTTCTGTAGGGAACGTCCCACCTTTGGGGACGAAACGATATCCATTGCCTCTTATTGCTTTCAAGTGTTTTTCACATGTCAACATAGAACAACAGGAGTGTTGTGTGATTTTTTGTGATTTTTTGGGGTTCGTTTGGACATTTTTATGCATTAACTGAGTTTTCAATGCATTTATGTGCATACTTCAAATTTGAACTACATGCGCATGCTCCAGTGTATATAAATTCATTGAAAAATCAAATCTTTGCCCTTAGGTGCATGCTTAGCTCCCATGCAAGAAATGGGAATTAATTTCAAACACCAGGGCACCGTTGATTGCCGGCAAAACATTGAGATGCCTGGTTTTTAAATTGTAGTAAATCCAAAACTCGTCTGAAATTCATGAAACTCGACATGCTATCATGGAGCGGCATCAACATGTCGTGGTGCAAATTTCGCCCCATTTGGTGCAGGTTTGGTTATATGCTTCTCACAAACCGGAGCTTCTCACAAGAAGCATGATGGTTTTCGGTAGGGAACGTCCCACTATTGGGGACGAAACCATATCCATTGCCTCTTATAGCTTTCAAGTTTTTTTCTCGTGTCAACATAGAACAACAGGAGTGTTGTGTGAATTTTTGTGATTTTCGGGGTTCGTTTCGACATTTTTATGCATTAACTGAGTTTTCAATGCATTTATGTGCATAATTCAAATTTGAAATACATGCGCATGCTCCAGTGCATATAAATTCGTTGAAAAATCAAATCTTTGTCCTTGGGTGCATGCTTAGGTCCCATGCAAGAAATGGGAATGAATTTCAAACACCAGGGCATCGTTGATTGCCGACAAACCATTGAGATGCCTGGTTTTTAAATTCTAGTAAATCCAAAACTCGTCTGAAATTCATGAAACTCGACATGCTATCATGGAGCGGCATCAACATGCCGTGGTACAAATTTTGTCCCATTTGGTGCAGGTTTGGTTATATGCTTCTCACAAACTGGAGCTTCTCACAAGAAGCATGATGGTTTTTGGTAGGGAATGTCCCACCTTTGGGGACAAAACGATATTCATTGCCTCTTAGTGTTTTCAGGTGTGTTTCTCGTGTCAGCATAGAACAACAGGAGTGTTGTGTGAATTTTTGTGATTTATCGGGGTTTGTTTGGACATTTTGTTGCATTAAATGAGTTTTCAATGCATTTATGTGCATAATTCAAATTTGAACTACATGCACATGCTCCAGTGCATATAAATTCATGGAAAATCAAATATGTGTCCTTGGGTGCATGCTTAGGTCCCATGCAAGAAATGGGAATGAATTTCAAACACCAGGGCACCGTTGATTGCCGGCAAAACATTGAGATGCCTGGTTTTTAAATTCTAATAAATCCAAAACTCATTTGAAATTGATGAAACTTGGCATTCTATCATGGAGTGGCATCAACATGCCGTGGTACAAAATTTGTCCCATTTGGTGCAGGTTTGGGTATATGCTTCTCACAAACCGGAGCTCCTCACAACAAGCATGATGGTTTTCTGTAGAGAACGTCCCAACATTGGGAACGAAACGATATCCATTGCCTCTTATTGCTTTCAAGTGTTTTTCTCATGTTAACATAGAACAACAGGAGTGTTGTGTGATTTTTTGTGATTTTTGGGGTTCGTTTGGACATTTTTATGCATTAACTGAGTTTTCAATGCATTTATGTGCATAATTCAAGTTTGAACTACATGCGCATGCTCCAGTGCATATAAATTCGTTGAAAAATCGAATCTTTGTCCTTGGGTGCATGCTTAGGTCCCATGCAAGAAATGGGAATGAATTTCAAACACCAGGGCATCGTTGATTGCCGACAAAACATTGAGATGCCTGGTTTTTAAATTCTAGTAAATCAAAAACTCGTCTGAAATTCATGAAACTTGGCATGCTATCATGGAGCGGCATGAACATGCCGTGGTACAAATTTTGTCCCATTTGGTGCAAGTTTGGTTATATGCTTCTCACAAACGGGCGCTTCTCACAAGAAGCATGATGGTTTTCGGTAGGGAACGTCCCACTATTAGAGACAAAACAATATCTATTGCCTCTTATAGCTTTCAAGTTTTTTTCTCATGTCATCACAGAACAACAGGACTGTTGTGTGAATTTTTGTGATTTTTCGAGGTTCGTTTGGACATTTTTATGCATTAACTGAGTTTTCAATGCATTTATGTGCATACTTCAAATTTGAACTACATGCACATGCTCCAATGCATATAAATTCGTTGAAAAATCAAATCTTTGTCCTTGGGTGCATGGTTAGGTCCCATGCAAGAAATGGGAATGAATTTCAAACACCAGGGCACCGTTGATTGCCGGCAAAACATTGAGATGCCTGGTTTTTAAATTCTAGTAAATCCAAAACTCGTCTGAAATTCATGAAACTCGACATGCTATCATGGAGCGGCATCAACATGCCGTGGTACAAATTTTGTCCCATTTGGTGCAGGTTTGGTTATATGCTTCTCACAAACCGGCGCTTCTCACAAGAAGCATGATGGTTTTCGGTAGGGAACATCACACTATTGGGGACGAAACAATATCTATTGCCTCTTATAGCTTCCAAGTTTTTTTCTCGTGTCAACACAGAACAACAGGACTGTTGTGTGAATTTTTGTGATTTTACGAGGTTCGTTTGGACATTTTTATGCATTAACTGAGTTTTCAATGCATTTATGTGCATACTTCAAATTTGAACTACATGCACATGCTCCAATGCATATAAATTTGTTGAAAAATCAAATCTTTGTCCATGGGTGCATGCTTAGGTCCCATGCAAGAAATGGGAATGAATTTCAAACACCAGGGCACCGTTGATTGCCGGCAAAACATTGATATGCCTGGTTTTTAAATTCTAGTAAATCCAAAACTCGTCTGAGATTCATGAAACTTGGCATTCTACCATGGAGCAGCATCAACATGCCGTGGTACAAAATTTGTCCCATTTGGTGCAGGTTTGGGTATATGCTTCTCACAAACCGGAGCTTCTCACAACAAGCATGATGGTTTTCGGTAGGGAACGTCCCACCTTTGGGGACGAAACGATAGTCATTGCCTCTTATTGCTTTCAGGTGTTTTTCTCGTGTCAGCATAGAACAACAGGAGTGTTGTGTGAATTTTTGTGATTTTTCGGGGTTTGTTTGGACATTTTGTTGCATTAAATGAGTTTTCAATGCATTTGCATAATTCAAATTTGAACTACATGCGCATGCTCCAGTGTATATAAATTCATTGAAAAATCAAATCTTTTTCCTTGGGTGCATGCTTAGGTCCCATGCAAGAAATGGGAATGAATTTCAAACACCATGGCACCGTTGATTGCCGGCAAAACATTGATATGCCTGGTTTTTAAATTCTAGTAAATCCAAAACTAGTATGAGATTCATGAAACTTGGCATTCTACCATGGAGCGGCATCAACATGCTGTGGTACAAAATTTGTCCCATTTGGTGCAGGTTTGGGTATATGCTTCTCACAAACCGGAGCTTCTCACAACAAGTATGATGGTGTTCTGTAGGGAACGTCCCACCTTTGGGGACGAAACGATATCCATTGCCTCTTATTGCTTTCAAGTGTTTTTCACATGTCAACATAGAACAACAGGAGTGTTGTGTGATTTTTTGTGATTTTTTGGGGTTCGTTTGGACATTTTTATGCATTAACTGAGTTTTCAATGCATTTATGTGCATACTTCAAATTTGAACTACATGCGCATGCTCCAGTGTATATAAATTCATTGAAAAATCAAATCTTTGCCCTTAGGTGCATGCTTAGCTCCCATGCAAGAAATGGGAATTAATTTCAAACACCAGGGCACCGTTGATTGCCGGCAAAACATTGAGATGCCTGGTTTTTAAATTGTAGTAAATCCAAAACTCGTCTGAAATTCATGAAACTCGACATGCTATCATGGAGCGGCATCAACATG
>NW_025236685.1:0-5137 GCF_018294505.1 Triticum aestivum | reverse complement strand
CCCTTCAGTCATGTATTGGAGGTCTTGCGGCTGGTTTCAATGTTTTGCGACTGGGTGATCGACATTTTCGATTTTCAGTGGCCTCAAATCGTGTGGGGCATTTCATATTTGGGTTAAGAGACCGTATTTGGCCGGACTTTATCTGTCATTTTCATCTTCATCGATCTGGGAACTCACGTCCACGGCTCCCCTCATGGCACACTGATTCTGAGCTAACTGGTTTGGCTTCCTCACCTGGTCCGGCGATTAAATCTAAATGGCTTTCTAACCAGAGTAAATTACCAGTGGATCCTGCGTCATTGCCAGTACTGCAAAAATTGGGTTTCACTCCGCCGCCGACGGACTTGCATTCCGGCGAACCTTCTGATCGGATCTCCTTTGGTAGTTTTTCGTCTCCGGTTTCTTCGGATTCTTTTCGGATTGGTTCCATACCTTTACCTATTGTTCCCGATATTCCTGGAAGGTTGCCATCTTTTCAGGGGGTAGGATATATTGTGGGCTTATGGGATTCTATTCCGGATGAGAAACTTTTTTCTGTTCTGGATTGCTGGCAGGCCGGATATGATAATGATAATGTTAAGCTTCTGGTGCAAATTTCGTCAGTCCCCACCAAGGAATACATTTACAAAAGGCTTTTGCATTGTTCTCTCTATGATCGTCTTGGCCATGTTGATGATGTTTGCACTAGGGTTTTCTGTCAGCGCTGTGGAGATGACTCTGGCGCCTGCACCTGCTTGACTACACGTACTGATGATCATAAGCATGTGCCATGCAAAGTGGGCCCGGACCCTTTGTGCTTTCCGTGTAATGCATGTTCTGCGGTTGACCACATGACTAGGCTTTGTCCGGGGCTTCGTCGCTGTTCTCTCTGCTTTCGACTGGGCCACAAGTCACGCAAGCTTACGGTTTGTGCTTTTCTCCCTCGCTGGGCTTGGAAAATAAAAAATCTAACACAATCGGAGAGGATCTTGCCTCGGGCTGCTGCGGATGAACCTGCAGTTGGTAAATCTGTGGATGTTGGTATGGCCCGTGTTGTTAGGGATCCGCAAGGGGGTTGCATATGGAAACAGAAACAGATAATCCCGCACCACGCGGACGTGGCTAACCCCCATTGCTCGACGATACGCCTACCCGGTCAGGGTGTAGTCAATTCTGTCTGCCAAAAACCCCAATCGGGTGAAACGACGCTCTCCTCGAGTTCTACACCCACGCCCTCACCATCGACCGTGTGCAAGAATCCACCACCTCCTACTCCGGCGAAATCTCTCAAGCCGCCGCAGCTCTCGGCTCCATCTGCCATGGCGAACTTCCCCGTGAGCCCGTTTGCCTTCGCTCCGGATGGACCCACCTTCGATCGCGGGCCTGCTCACCGGGTCCAACGTCAAGTTATGGTGGTGCATGATCCGCCTCTAAATCATGATAGGTACGCCATTGTGTCCGTCCACCCTCCGGTCCCTGATCATCAGAAGGAGTTCTGGCTAGCTAAGGTCTGTCGCATTATCGTTGGAGATTTAGAGTATGAACTGCTAGATGATTTTGTTTACCCACTAGGGATCGGGTGTGTTGTGTTTGCGGATATGGAGAGTAGGGATGCTGCCATTAGAGAAGGACCACATGCTTTGACCGATGATTCCACTTTCTCCCTAGTTCCACATGATGAGAGTATCAATATGCGCATGCCTGCCTTTGAATATGAAGTTTGGGTCATGTTTCTCGCTTTTCCAATGGACTATCAAACTGAGCATTATGTCCATAAGGCTGTATCACACTTTGGGAAGATGCTTGCCTGGCCCCGTCCGGGACAGAACAAGGCTAGAATCCTTGTTAAATGTCATATCAAGGATGTTGCTGAGGTGCCGCATAGTCTTGTGATTACCAGGGTTGGTTTACTGCCAGGTCTTGCTCGCTCGTGGTCGGTGCCTGTCTATGTTCTGAATGGTAGAAACACTATTCCAAACTTGGTTGGTAATGAAGATGTTCCCCCGCTTTTGAATGCATCTCCACATCCATATCAGCTTCCTTACTACACCCTCATGCAGCAAGCACGAATTGATGAGATGGCGGCTCAGGATGCTTTGAATGAGGCTGCCTGGAATGCCCTGGAACCTGCTCAGGATGTTCAGGAAAATGGGTGGGGCGTGTGGCCTGTGATCCCTCTACCTTACACTGGGTTCAGTTTCAGGACCTTCTTTCAGTATGATGGTCCGTCTCTCATGGATGGTGTGGTTCCGGAGCATAATGTGTAGGATAATCTATCTGACATTTGGTCATCTGATTCGGAGTTTCAGGCAGTGGAAGCTTTGGCTGATGGATTTATGAATGGCAACCATGCAGCCAGGTTGGAGTTCGTCAGGGCTGGGGGAAGTTCTGTTTTTCTTCAGTTTCCAGTTGATCATGAGTTCTTGCTTTGGATTGGGGGTATGCTCAAGCGTATATATACACCAGCTATCACCCTTCAACATACTTCTCCTGTGATGTTACCCCTAAACCCTTTTCAGTGTATTCAGAATCATCTTAATGCTGCTGCTGCAGCTTGGATTGAGTGTATGGTGCCTGAACCTGACATTTTCTCAAGGATCTTTGCTACTGCAATTCAGTGGGGGACAATTGCTGTTCCATCGTCTATGCTATCACCTGAACCCAGGGCTCGGTTGATTGCTGCGACTTGGAATTTGCCTGAACACTCTCCTGGCCTCAAGGCGGTCACGCAGCTCATCCCGGCAGCGGTAGAATCTCTGATAGTGCCTTCATCAGACCAGCCTACTGCACTTCAGGTGCTTGCATCCTCTTCTGTGGCTACTCAACACCGCAATGTGTTAGTGCCTTTGGACACCACTACTGTCAGACGGAGCAATCGATCCAACAAGTATGACGGTTTCAAAATCAACCATGATACAGACACAAAGCGTTCCAAGTCACGGGTGAAACCACGTGAGGTTCCTTTTGTCAATGCTGTTTCTTTGGCTGCTGCTCCTGTGCAGGTGCCCAATGCTGCCTGCCCCCCGCCAACTCCGATCGAGGATCTTCAACGGATGGGAAGCAATTGTGGAATTGCCCCTGAAGCCCTCTCCCGTGAGAAGCTACTGGATGACTAGCGCTCGTCGGGAGCGGATGAAGACTGAAGTCTTCCCTTCCGATGAATAAATCGTGGAATGTGCTCTCGTGGAACATCAGAGGCATAAACTCTGATGCAAAACTTTTGGCTATTAGGAATGCGATCGATACTAGCGGTTGTTCTGTGCTATGTATCCAGGAAACTAAACGTGAATCCTTCGATCTTGCCTTTATTAAGACTTTCTGCCCTAAGCGCTTCGATAAATTTGTTTTTGCGCCATCAGTGGGTGCCTCTGGTGGCATCATTGTCATTTGGAATAGTACTGTGTTTACGGGCACGTCTTGGTTTGTGGATTCTTTTGCCATTGGGATTTCTTTTGTGGCCACGCAGTCGAATGACTCATGGAAGCTGGTTAATGTCTATGGCCCCTGCTCTGGTCAGCGTAGAGTGGATTTTACAAACTGGCTTTTTGATTTGAATATCCCTGACGATGAAAATTGGCTAATTCTTGGCGACTTCAACTTTATTCGATCCACGAATAACAGAAACAAACCTGGGGGTGATGCTGCGGACATGTTGTTATTTAACGAGCTCATCCGTGCACAATCACTCATGGAATTACCTGTGAAAGGCCGAGCATTTACCTGGAGTAATATGCAGGATGATCCTCTGCTCGAACAGTTGGATTGGTTCTTCTCATCCTCTTGTTGGACCACCTCCTATCCAAACACAATGGTCCTGCCTTTGGGAAAACCAGTGTCCGATCACATTCCATGCGTGGTCACAATTGAATCAAGTGTCCCCCGATCCAAGCTTTTCCGGTTTGAGAATTTCTGGACTAATCATGATGGGTTCATGGAGGTTGTTGCTAGCTCATGGTCTAATACATGTCACGCACCCAATGCCGCGGCGCGAATATGTAAAAAACTAAAAAACTTGAGATATTATCTCAAGCGATGGAGCAAGGGTGTCTCGAAACTCAAAGTTCTGATTCAAAACAGTAATGAGACTCTGGCCATCATGGACACCCTTGAGGACAAACGAACTTTATATGTCCAGGAGTCAAACTTCAGGGAGATATTGAAAACCCACTTACAGGCCCTGCTCAAATACCAGAATGAGTACTGGCGAAAGAGATGTACTATTAGGTATTTTCGCTTTGCTGACGAAAATACTAAGCTCTTTCAGTCATTGGCCACGGAGAGGTATATGCACAATGCCATTGCCATGCTTAGAGTTGGGGAGGTCGAAATTCATGATCATGCTGGCAAAGAGGGGGTCCTGTTCAATACATACAAGGATCGTTTGGGTTCTTCTAAACCTACCAGCATGAAATTTGATCTCTCTAGGATCATCCGTAGGATTGATGGGCTGGACCAACTGAGTGCGCCCTTCTCTACTGATGAAATAGATGCTGTTGTTAAGGAAATGCCGAATGACAGAGCCCCCGGCCCGGATGGTTTTAATGGTTGCTTTCTTAAGAAGTGCTGGCAAATCATCAAGTCAGATTTCTATGACCTCTGTCACGCTTTCCATGCTAGGGGACTTGACATCACTAGCATTAGTGAGGGATATATCACCCTGATTCCAAAAATATCCTCTCCGGAAACGGCTAATGATTTCAGACCAATTACCTTACTGAATTGTTGTCTGAAAATCATTACAAAGATCTTGGCGAACCGGCTGCAGAAAGTCATTCTAAAAATCATACACAGGAACCAATATGGATTTATCAAAGGTAGGACCATCCAGGATTGTCTCGCGTGGTCGTACGAATATATTCATCAATGCCACTCGTCTGGGAGAGAGATTGTATTACTTAAGCTTGATTTTGCCAAGGCCTTTGATACGATTGAACATGCCCCCATGCTGGATATTATGAAACACATGGGTTTTGATGATAGGTGGCTAGGCTGGATGGAAACGATCTTTGGCTCGGGAGTTTCGTCAGTTCTCTTAAATGGTGTTCCTGGTCGGAAATTCAAATGCAAGTGTGGCGTGAGACAGGGTGACCCTCTCTCACCAATGATCTTTGTCCTTGCGGCTGATCTACTCCAAGCTGCCATCAATGACGCGTACACT
>NW_025236684.1:0-5138 GCF_018294505.1 Triticum aestivum | reverse complement strand
CCGCCACTCCTCTTGTCTGTCTTCCTCGGGATCTCATCCCAATCCAATCCACCAACCGCAGCCTCCGACCGCCTCCATTTCCGTGCCTGAGCTCCTCCCCTCGTTTTCAGCCCCGAGCCAACCAGCGGCACCGCGGCGCCAGATCTCCCTGCTCCCCTTGCCTCCTCCGTTCCCCACCGAGAATCCCCCAGCGCCATCCTCTGGTTCTCGATCCAGGCGCCCCCGCTTCCGCAGCGAGCGCCCGAGTTCCTTCCCGCCGGAGACGAGCAGCAGCCCCGAGCCCCTGTGCCATGCTCTTCCTCTGCCATGAGCCCGAGCTCGCCCATCGTCGCCCGCCTCCAACCTCGACGCCGCCACCACGTCCTGACCGCCCCGCGCCCGAGGCCCTGCCTTCTCCTCGTCCGCATCGACCGAAGCCAGCAGATGAGCCCCGTCGCGCCCTCTCCTTCCCCCGTTTTCCTCCTATCTTTACCTCATCTCTCTCTCGTTCTCTCTGTACCAGGATCCACGCCGCCTCGATCCCCTTCGGCAGCAGCCTCGCCGCCGGCCTCCTGCCGTCGCCTAGGACCCCGCTACCCTGGCCTCGGATCCTGCCGGTTCCCGTGGTCCCTCGCCCCGTCAGGTCCCTCTGCTGCTTCCCCCGCCGTCCTCATGCCGCTCCAGCCCCGCGCCAAGCTGCAGGAGCCCCAAGCCCCCGCGCCTCTCCAGCCGCGCGCCTGCATCGATGGGGTCAGCGCCCCGAGCGCGTTGACCGCGTCCCCTCCCTCGGTCGATCCAGCCTGCCGCAGCCAGATCCCCAAGGCCCAGCCGAAGCCGGCCCAAGCCAGATCCGGCCTCGCCTCGTTCCTCATCGCGCGGCTCAACTCCCTCCAGGCCCAGCGCGCCCTCCTGGAGCCTCCCCTTCGAACCGGCCCAAGGCCCAGGGTGAGCAGCCCCCTCCAGATCCCCCTCCTATGCACTATTGGGCCAATCAGTTTCGGCCCGCGTAGGTTTTTTTAGCATCTGTGAATTTGTCTAATTATCCAGCGATTTACAGTTTTACAGAAAACCCCTTGTAGTTCGTGCATTAATAACTCATTAATCGTGCATCGAATTTAAATGATACAAACATGTAAAATGCTCAAAAAATTATGTAGATTAATAATATGCCATTTTCATCCATGTTTAAAATGTTTAAATTGATGTTTGCATTAATTTGCTAATATGCCATGTTAAAATGCTTTATTTCATAACTAAATAACCGTAGCTCGGTTTTAAATAAACTTTATATGTAAATGGGGTGGAAAAATGCCTAGATTAACATGGTGCACTTTATGTTGCTGTTTAACAACATTAAAATTGTGTTTAGGGCAGAACAGTACCAAATTCATTTTATGCACATGGGGGATTTCCGAATTGTTGTTTGTTGTTTCCGGCCTCACTTAAACTTGCCTAGATAGGTAGTTTAATTATGCCTTACCTCTTGCCATGTTTAAAAACATTTAATATTGTTTGGTAGCCTAAACAAGATCAACTAAATAATTGCTTGTGGTGTTTCGTCAATATGCAACTCATTGCATATTGAGCTCCACTTAACTTGTAGTATTGTTTGTTGCACTTTGCCATGCCATGCCTCATTAAACCGAACATGCATCATACTTGTTTGTGCATCATGCCATGATTATGCTTGTGTGTTTACTATGTTGTTTGATTCTTTCCGGGTTGCCTTCGGTTTCGTTCCGGAGTTGTGAGGATTCGTTCGACTACTTCCGCTTGTCTTCTTCATGGACTCGTTCTTCTTCCTAGTGGAATTTCAGGCAAGATGACCGCTACCCTGGATCTCACTACTATCATTGCTATGCTGGTTGCTTCGTTCTATCGCTTTGCTGCGCTACCTATCACCTGTTTATCAAGCCATCCCATATTGCCATGAACCTCTAACCTTTGACACCTTTCCTATGAAAACCATTGTTTGGCTATGTTACCGCTTTTGCTCAGCCCCTCTTATAACATTGTTAGCTGCAGGTGAAGTTGAAGATTTCTCCATGGTGGACATGATTTTGTTGGGATATCACAATATCTCTTATTTAATTAATGCATCTATATAATTGGTAAAGGGTGGAAGACTCGGCCTTATGCCTGGTGTTTTGTTCCACTCTTGCCGCCCTAGTTTCCGTCATACCGGTGTTATGTTCTCAGATTTTGCGTTCCTTACGCGGTCGGGTGATTTATGGGACCCCCTTGACAGTTTGCTTTGAATAAAACTCCTCCAGCAAGGCCCAACCTTGGTTTTACCATTTGCCTCACCACCACCTACCCTTTCCCTTGGGTCGGCCAACCCAAGGGTCATCTTTATTTTAGCCCCCCCGGGCCAGTGCTTGTCTAAGTGTTGGTCCGAACTGAGCAGCCTGCGGGGCCACCTCGGGGCAACTCGAGGGCTGGTTTTACTCGTAGCTTGACTTATCCGGTGTTGCCTTGAGAACGAGATATGTGCAGCTCCTATCGGGATTGTCGGCGCATCGGGCGGCTTTGCTGGTCTTGTTTTACCATTGTCGAAATGTCTTGTAAACCGGGATTCCGAGTCTGATCGGGTCTTCCTGGGAGAAGGTCTATTCCTTCGTTGATCGCGAGAGCTTGTCATGGGCTAAGTTGGGACACCCCTGCAGGGTATAATCTTTCAAAAGCCGTGCCTGCGGTTATAGGCAGATGGGAATTTGTTAATGTCCGGTTGTAGATAACTTGACACCAGATTCGATTTAAAACGCATCAACAGTGTGTGTAGCCGTGATGGTCTCTTCTCGGTGGAGTCCGGGAAGTGAACACGGTTTCTGGGTTATGTTTGACGTAAGTAGGAGTTCAAGATCACTTCTTGATCATTGCTAGCTTCACGACCATTCCATTTGCTCTCTTCTCGCTCTTACTTGTGCATGTTATCCACCATATATGCTTAGTCGCTGCTGCAGCCTCACCACTTTACCCCCTTCCTTTCCCTTTAAGCTTTGCTAGTTTTGATACCCATGGTAATGGGATTGCTGAGTCCTCGTGGCTCACAGAGTACTACAACAACAGTTGCAGGTACAGGTTATGCGATGATCATGACGCGAGAGCGATGCTTGCTTGCGTTGAGTTCTTCTTCTGCTTCTTCGATCAGGGGATAGGTTCCAGGTCGGCAGCCTGGGCTAGCAGGGTGGATGTCGTTTGAGTTTCTGTTTGTGATTCATCCGTAGTCGGATGATGCTCTTATGTATTGTGATGTTGTATTCATGTGGTATTGTATGCCTTATGTATGTATCCCCATCTATTATGTAATGTTGATATAATGATATCCACCTTGCAAAAGCGTTTCAATATGCGGGTCTATCCTTGGTGGGACCTTCGAGTTCCTTTTGGACAGGGTCGCATATTGGGCGTGACAGAAAATGCAAAGACTATATCTACATGCAATATTTGGCCGGTGTAGGCTGTAAGTTTCATGGTTTTGCATAAAGATAGTTTTTCCCTACAACAAAGGAATAAATTTATTTAACTACTCCCATGTTGCCCATTATTTGAGAAGGTTCCTCCAACTCAAATCCCAATTAAAAGTATCATCATTAACCCAACATCAAATTAACTAGATTAACGTGATGAGATCACATCAATAGATTCAAGTACTAGATACTCAAGACGTCCATAACCGGGGACACGACTAATCATGATTAGTTTATACACTCTGCAGAGGTTTGCGCACTTTTCCCCACAAGACTCAACCACATCCATGATCGGATGATTGAGACATAGCCTTTCTAAAGCATGAACTCTCTACTCTGGGTAGACAGTACCACCTACAACCCTCTACATCTGCTAGTCTACCTCTTCAAGAGCTCACGCAACTTACTCAACTATGCCAGAGCCCATAATGGCTTGTGGCTTCACACAGAAGTTTCTAGCATGAATAATCTTATGATCCCTTTGAGCCTGGGTGGAATTCTATAGGATAATCACACGGGTACTCTGGGATTTCCAAAACAGACAACACTGGGTACTCCAGGTGCCTCAACCAATCCACCCAGATTTCTATTAAAGTTGCCACCTTAATGTTACCCAATTAAAATAACTCTCAAACTTCCATGTGTGAATCACGATCCAATCCCTGTCTATGAGCATGGCTAAGCAATAATAAGCATAACGTATATTCCCGGGGTGATAAAAAAGGTGTTGGGTTCCTACCTCAAACACTACAACCAAAACCACATGTTCCCAATCCTACCAATGCAAATATTTGTGGGGCAGAACTAAAAAATAGTAAAAACTGGGTATAAAAGAGTATGATCAAAGTGTAACTTGCCTTGCTGACGATCTGCAAACTCTAGAGATTCGTAGTAACAAGCTTCGCACTCCAGGTAATCTAGCATAGAGAAACAATAGCATACATAAGCAATCACTCAATCGGAACACGAGAAAACTTGTGAAAAGATCAAAATCAAACACGAAACAAGCAATGGCTTGAACTAACAAGAGTCAAAACCTAACAACATTATTAACATGTGAATTAGATCTTAACAGTAGGTACATGTGATTAGCTATGATACGCAAAAAGATTCAACTCAAACGAAACAACAAAACTCCAAATACGAACGGAACAAGGTCGTTTACTAATCTGGACTAAAGTCAAATTTTACAGTACCAAAATCATGTTCAAGTTGATTAACTGGAAAGAGGGCTTCGAGACAAAGATTTAGGCCCTGGTTTCATCTAATTTGGATAAACGAGTAAAAAGTTATACTAGTCTAAAGATCAGGGGTAGAATCGCAAAAAAACCCGCAGATAAATCCCTGGCGAAAATAAAATAAAAAGAACAGACTAACGAATGAATGTTCGCTGTCTGAACCTAATCGGCGAACAACGTTCGTTAAAATGAACGTTCGGACGAACGTCCGCTAAATAAATAAACCAACGAAAAACCGAACCGATCTAACGAAAATAAACAGATCTAGGGTTTATAAAAAAACCGAGCAGTTTCTTATACCTAAACCAAAAAAGACCGGCGGCGACTCCGGCGGCGTGCAGCGGCATGGGCGACGGCTCGGGGCGGCGGGCAGCAACAGCGGTGGCGGCGGCGAAGCAACACGACGGGGCGACGGTGATGCGGCGGCGGTGGCGGGGCGGGACGAGGGCCT
>NW_025236683.1:3987-5138 GCF_018294505.1 Triticum aestivum | reverse complement strand
CAGCCATTGTTGATGACCGACACGTAAGCGCACCCAGGTTTCTTTAATCGTGGAAATCACTCTGGGACCCCAGAATAGTGAGTAGTAGTCCACGAAACGGGCCATAATCGGCCAAAACTGCCAGTGTGGATGACCGACACGTAAGCACACCTTGGAGTTCAACAACTATGGAAATTGCTTCAGGACACCAAAACAGTGAGTAATAATCCAAGAAATGGGTCTGAATCGGCCAAAACTGCCAGTGTTGATAACCGACACGTAAACGCACCCCAGGGTTCGTTAATCGTGGAAATCGCTTCGTGACCCCGAAACGGTGAGTAATAATCCAAGAAACGGGCCAGAATCTGCCAAAACTGCGAGTGTTGATGACAGACACGTAAACGCACCACAGGGTTCGTTAATTGTGGAAATCACTCTAGGATCCGAAAATGGTGAGTAATAGTCCACGAAACGGGCCAGAATCGGCGAAACTGCCAGTGTTGATGACCGACACGTAAGCGCACCTTGGGGTTCAACAACTATGGAAATCGCTTCGGGACCCCAAAATAGTGAGTAGTAATCCAAGAAAAGGGTCAAAACCGGCCAAAAATGTGAGTGTTGATGACCGACACGTAAACGCATCACCGCGTTCGTTAACCATGGAAACCACTCCGGGACCCCAAAGCAGTGAGTAATAGTCCACGAGACGGGCCAGAATCGGCCAAAACTGCGAGTGTTGATGACCGACACGTAAACGCACCCAGGGTTCGTTAATCGTGGAAAGCACGCTGGGACCCCAAAATAGTGAGTAATAGTCCATGAAACGGGCCAGAATCGGCCAAAACTGCCAGTGTGGATGACCGACACGTAAGCGGACCTTGGGGTTCAACAATTATGGAAATCGCTTCGGGACCCCAAAACAGTGAGCAATAATCCAAGAAACGGGTCAGAATCGGCCAAAACTGCCAGTGTTGATGACCGACACGTAAGCGCTTCTTGGGGTTCAACAACTATGGAAATCGCTCTGGCACCCCAAAACAGTGAGTAATAGTCCAAGAACCGGGCCAGAATCGGTCAAAACTGCCAGTGTTGATGACTGACACGTAAATGCACCCAGGGTTCTTTAATCGTGGAAATCACTCTGGGACCCCAAAATAGTGAGTAATAGTCCA
>NW_025236683.1:0-1044 GCF_018294505.1 Triticum aestivum | reverse complement strand
TTAATCGTGGAAATCACTCTGGGATCCCAAAATCGTGAGTAATAGTCGACGATACGGGCCAGAATCGGCCAAAACTGCCAGTGTTGATGACCGACACGTAAGCGCACCTTGGGGTTCGACAACTATGGAAATCGTTCCTGGACCCCGAAATAGTGAGTAATATTCATGAAACGGGCCAGAATCGGCCAAAACAGCCAGTGTTGATGACCGACACGTAAGCGCACCCAGGTTTCTTTAATCGTGGAAATCACTCTAGAACCCCAGAATAGTGAGTAATAGTCCACGAAACGGGCCAGAATCGGCCAAAACTGCCAATGTGGATGACCGACACGTAAGCGCACCTTGGAGTTCAACAACTATGGAAATCGCCTCGGGACACCAAAACAGTGAGTAATAATCCAAGAAATGGGTCTGAATCTGCCAAAACTGCCAGCGTTGATAACCGACACGTAAACGCACCCCAGGGTTCGTTATTCGTGGAAATCCCTTCGTGACCACGAAACGGTGAGTAATAGTCGACGAAACGGGCCAGAATCGGCCAAAACTGCGAATGTTGATGACAGACACGTAAACGCACCACAGGGCTCGTTAATCGTGGAAATCACTCTAGGATCCCAAAATGGTGAGTAATAGTCCACGAAACGGGCCAGAATCGGCGAAATTGCCAGTGTTGATGACCAACACGTAAGCGCACCTTGGGGTTCAACAACTATGGAAATCGCTTCGGGACCCCAAAACTGTGAGTAGTAATCCAAGAAAAGGGTCAAAACCGGCCAAAAATGTGAGTGTTGATGACCGACACGTAAACGCATCACCGCGTTCGTTAACCATGGAAACCACTCCGGGACCCCAAAGCAGTGAGTAATAGTCCACGAGACGGGCCAGAATCGGCCAAAACTGCGAGTGTTGATGACCGACACGTAAACGCACCCAGGGTTCGTTAATCGTGGAAAGCACGCTGGGACCCCAAAATAGTGAGTAATAGTCCACGAAACGGGCCAGAATCGGCCAAAACTGCCAGTGTGGATGACCGACACGTAAGCG
>NW_025236682.1:0-5139 GCF_018294505.1 Triticum aestivum | reverse complement strand
GCCTTTCTCTTTTTCTTTCTTTCTTTCTTTTTTTTCTTTTTGTAAAGTCCGAAGTCTCATCCCGACTTGTGGGGGAATCATAGTCTTCATCATCCTTTCCTCACTAGGACAATGCTCTAATAATGAATATCATCACACTTTTATGGATTGACAACTCAAAGCTAGAACAAGATATGACTCTATATGAATGCCTCCGGCGGTGTACCGGGATATGCAATGAATCAAGAGCGACATGTATGAAATTTATGAAAGTGGCCTTGCCGCAAATACAATGTCAACTACATGATTATGTAAAAAGCAATATGACAAAAGTAATGCGTGTCATATGAACGGAACGGTGGAAAGTTGCATGGCAATATATCTCGCAATGGCTATGGAAATGCCATAATAGGTAGGTATGGTGGCTGTTTTGAGGAAGGAGTATGGTGGGTGTATGGTACCGACAAAAATTGCACGGTCCAAGAGAGGCTAGCAATGGTGGAAGGGTGAAAGAGTGCGTATGATCCATGGACTCAACATTAATCAAAAGAACTCATATACTTATTGCAAAAATTTAGAAGTCATCAAAAACCAAACTACTACGCGCATGCTCCTAGGGGGATAGATTGGTAGGAAAAGACCATTGCTCGTCCCCGACCGCCACTCATAAGGAAGACAATCAATAAATAAAATTGTGCTCCAACTTCATCACAAAGTGGTTCACCATACGTGCATGCTACGGGAATCACAAGCTTCAACACAAGCATTCTTTAAATTCATAATCACCCAACTAGCATGACTTTAATATCACTACCTCCAAATCTCAAAACAATTATCAAGCAGCAAATTGATCATAGCATCCAATTCACTTTCTATGATAGTTTTTATTATACCCAACTTGGATGCTCATCATTCTAGGACCAACTTTATGATCATAGCAAATACCATGCTGTTCTAAAAGACTCTCAAAATAATATAAGTGAAGCACGAGAGACTAGCAATTTCTTGAAAATTAAGACACCACCGTGCTCTAAAAGATATAAGTGAAGCACTAGAGCATAAACTATCAAGCTCAAAAGATATAAGTGAAGCACATAGAGTATTCTAGCAAATTCTAATCAAATAGGCTTCTCCCAAAAGGTGTGTACAGCAAGGATGATTGTGGTAAACTAAAAAGCAAAGACTAATATAATACACGACGCTCCAAGCAAAACACATATCATGTGGCGAATAAAAATATAGCTCCAAGTAAAGTTACCAATGAACGAAGACGAAAGAGGGGATGCCTTCCCGGGGCATCCCCAAGCTTAGGCTTTTGACTATTCTTGAATATCTTGGGGTGCCATGGGCATCCCCAAGGTTAGGCTCTAGCCACTCCTTATTCCGTAGTCCATAAAAGCTTTACCCAAAACTTGAAAACGTCACAACACAAAACTCAACAGGAAATCTTATAAGCTCCGTTAGTGAAAGAAAACAAAACCACCACATAAGGTACTGCAATGAACTCATTATTTATTTAAATTGGTGTTAAACCTACTGTATTCCAACTTCTTTATGGTTTATAAACTAATTTACTAGCCATAGATGCATTGAAATAAGCAAACAACACACAAAAAACAGGATCTATCAAAAACATAACAGTCTGTAGAAATCTGTAACTAATGCAAACTTCTGGAACTCTAAAAATCCTACAAAAATAGGAAGTCCTGGAAAAGTTGTCTATTGAACATCATCAAAAAGAATCAACGCAAAAGCACGTTCCTGTGATTTAACAAAATTATATTCGTGCGCGCAAAGTTTCTGTTTTTCAGCAGAATCAAATCAACTATCATCGTAGGTTATCCTATAGGTTCTACTTGGCACAAAAACTAAGTAAAAGATAAAAACACATCTAACCAGAAGGTAGATGCAAGATTTATTACTAAATAGGAGCAAAAACAAAAAACATAAATAAAATTGGGTTGCCTCCCAACTAGCGCTATTGTTTAACGCCCCTAGCTAGGCATAAAAACAAAGATAGATCTAACGAGTGCCATCTTTGTCACTAAATTCATCAATAGGGCGCTTGTGATCTCTAGGGATTTCTTCCCTTTTAGCATTGGCTAAACTTTTAGGCAAAAATTCAAGAAATTCATTGGTAGCAAAAGGTTCCTTAATGATAGAGAGGCAATTGGGAAGAACACTTATGGATTTGAGATCCGCATCTCCCTTACTAGAAGATTCACCCTTATTTTTAGGAACATAAATAAACTTGGCAATTTTAGTAGGGGGTTTTGGAGTGTTTTTCATGGGGGAGAATGCGGAACCCAAGTTTGTAATGATATCCTCAAGTTTACTGATTCTAGAAGAGTCTAGATCTATTTTTTCATTGACTATAGGTTCTTTTTCCTTAAGATTTTTCAAAGTAACTCCAACCCTAGATCCAAATTGGGTAATGTGATTATGAATATTTTTATCCAAATTTTCAATCAACTCAACAGTGGCAATTTTATTTTCAATAATATCAAGCCGTTGCATCACATGTTCTAGAGTTAAAACCGTTCCATTAACCAAAAGAGGTGGTGGGCCAAACAAATCCAACATAGCATTATAGGCATCAAAAGTATGGCTACTCATAAAATCACCTCCGGTAGCAATATCAAGAACACATCTATTCCAGGGAGTAGTGCCTACATAAAAATTGCGAAGAAGAACGGAAGTAGAAAGCTTCCTAGTAGCTTTATATTGGGCATTGCAAATTCTATGCCAAGCATCTTTTAAACTTTCTCTTTCCCTTTGCTTAAAATTGTGAATTTCTTGTTCGGGAGTGAGAATAAAGATAGGAGGACTGGCCATGACGACAAGGTAAACGAACTAACACACGAGCAAATAGAGAGACGAGAAGCGAAAAAGAAAGGAGGAGATTGGGAAAGAGAGGGCGAATAAAACGGCAAGGGTGAAGTGGGGGAGAGGAAAACGAGAGGCAAATGGCAGATAATGTAAATGCGAGGGAGATGGGTTTGTGATGGGTACTTGGTATGTCTTGACTTGAGCGAACACCTCCCCGGCAACGGCGCCAGAAATCCTTCTTGCTACATCTTGAGCTTGCGTTGGTTTTCCTCGAAGAGGAGAGGGTGATGCAGCAAAGTGTAGCGTAAATATTTCCCTCAGTTTTGAGAACCAAGGTATCAATCCAGTAGGAGGCTCCTCAAAAGTCTCATGCACCTACACAAACAAACTGAGAACTCGCAACCAACGCAATAAAGGGGTTGTCAATCCCTTCACGGCCACTTGCGAAAGTGAAATCTAATAAAGATAGTATGATAAGATAAAATATATTTTTGGTATTTTTGATATAGATGCAAAAAGTAAAGATGCAAATAAAGTAGATTGAAAACAAATATGATAAGAGATAGACCCGGGGGCCATAGGTTTCACTAGAGGCTTCTCTCAAGATAGCATAAGTATTACGGTGGGAGAACAAATTACTAGCGAGCAATTCATAGAAAAGCGCATAGTTATGAGATTATCTAGGCATGATCATGTATATAGGCATCACGTCCATAACAAGTAGACCGACTCCTGCCTGCATCTACTATTAGTACTCCACACATCGACCCACTCCTGCCTACATCTAGAGTATTAAGTTCATAAGAACAGAGCAACGCATTAAGCAAGATGACATGATATAGAGGGATAAACACATGCAATATGATATAAACCCCATCTTGTTATCCTCGATGGCAACAATACAATACGTGTCTTGCAACCCTTTCTGTCACTGGGTAAGAACACCGCAAGATTTAACCCAAAGCTAAGCACTTCTCCCATGGCAAGAAAGATCAATCTAGTAGGCCAAACCAAACTAATAATTCGAGAGACTTGCAAAGATAACTCAATCATACATAACAGAATTCAGAGAAGATTCAAATATTATTCATAGATAAACTTGATGATAAACCCACAATTCATCGGATCTCAACAAACACACCGCAAAAAGAGATTACATCGAGTAGATCTCCACAAGAGAGGGGGAGAACATTGTATTGAGATCCAAAAAGAGAGAAGAAGCCATCTAGCTAATAACTATGGACCCGTAGGTCTGTGGTAAACTACTCACAACTCATCGGAGGGGCAAGGATGTTGTTGTAGAGGCCCTCCGTGGTTGCTTCCCCCTCCGGCAGAGTGCCGGCAAGCGCTCCAAGATGGGATCTCGCGGATACAGAAGGTTACGGCGGTGGAAATTGTGTTTCGTGGTGCTCCTGGATGTTTTCGGGGTACGTAGGTATATATAGGAGGAAGAAGTACGTCGGTGGCCGCCCGAGGGGCCCACGAGACAGGGGGCGCGCCCTATGGGGGGGCACCCTCCTATCTCGTGGGGCCCTCAGAGCTTTCTTGACTTGCACTCCAGGCTCTCCAGATCAGATTTGTTCCAAAAATAACGCTCCCGAAGGTTTCATTCCGTTTGGACTCCGTTTGATATTCCTTTTCTTCGAAATACCGAAATAGGCAAAAAACAGTAATATGGGCTGGGCCTCCGGTTAGTAGGTTAGTCCCAAAAATGATATAAATGTGTAAAATAAAGCCCATAAACATCCAAAAGAGGTAATATAATAGCATGGAACAATCAAAAATTATAGATACATTGGAGACGTATCAGTCGGCATACGATCATCAAGGCGCGGGCTCATCTACTGGGCCGGCTGCACGGGGCGGCGCACGGAAATGCCGGGCGGCGCCGACTCTCTTCGGCAGTCGGCCGAAGAAGCCCAAGGGTACTGCAGCGGCGACCAAGCGGGACGAGGCGGCTGCGAAGGCGGCCCGCTTCCGCAAGGTGGTGAAGCAGCCGCAGGCAGTTTCAGCGTAAGTGTTAATTCTCGCACGCCTTTCTTTCTTCTCTTTAGTCGGTATTCTTCTAAGCCCACTTATCAAACATGGATCCGCTCTCTCTTGAGCGGACTACAGCCGCCTCCATAGTCGGAGGGGCGGGAGGATCTGCAAGCTCCCGCCTCGTGGACCCTCGTGCCGATCTCCAAGCGGCGACGGAGCAGAACGCGCGGGAGGCACATGAGGAGCGGGAGGTGGAGGAGTAGATGGCGGGTGCCACCAAGGCGGCCCAGGAGACGACGACGGAGTCCGCAGAGGCGCAGGCCGACGCGGCAGCCAAGACTCAGGCGGAAG
>NW_025236681.1:3999-5140 GCF_018294505.1 Triticum aestivum | reverse complement strand
GGAGTATCATGGTTTCAGACGAGAACTCATCTGTTACATGGGCACTTCAATGTTTTTTAAACTTATTTGAACTCCGGACTTCTTTTGTGTTCAGTATGCAGCATTCAAAGCGACGTCATCAATTTCCAACATGTTCTGATATCATTTGTTGTTTTTCGGTCATTTACCTAATTGTTTAGAGAGCTAAATGGCCGTGAAATTGAAAATCACTACAAAATGAATTCTGAAAATGTTGAAACTTGGCATGGTATCATCATTTCGCCCGCATAGCTTGTGCGAGAGAGTAGAGAGGGTCACGGCAAAAACTGGATGCACTTCGTGTACAAACTGGACAAACTCTTTCGGAGTATCAGGGTTTCAGACGAGAACTCATGTGTTACACGGGCACTTCAATGTTTTTTAAACTTATTTGAACTCCGGACTTCTTTTGTGTTCAGTATGCAGCATTCAAAGCGACGTCATCAATTTCCAACATGTTCTGACATCATTTGTAGTTTTTCGGTCATTTACCTAATTGTTTAGAGAGCTAGATGACCGTGAAATTGAAAATCATTACAAAATGAACTCTGAAAATGTTGAAACTTGGCATGGTATAATCATTTCACCCGCATAGCATGTGTGAAAGGGTAGAGAGGGTCACAAAAAAACTGGACGCACTTTGTGTGCAAACTGGACAAACTCTTTCGGAGTATCAGGGTTTTGGACGAGAACTCATCTGTTACACGGGCACTTGAATGTTTTTTAAACTTATTTGAACTCCAGACTTCTTTCGTGTTCAGTATGCAGCATTCAAAGCGACATCATCAATTTCCAACATGTTCTGACATCATTTGTTGTTTTTCGGTCATTTACCTAATTGTTTAGAGAGCTAAATGACCGTGAAATTGAAAATCACTACAAAATGAATTCTGAAAATGTTGAAACTTGGCATGGTATCATCATTTCACCCGCATAGCGTGTGCGAAAGAGTAGAGAGGGTCACGACAAAAACTGGACGCACTTCGTGTACAAACTGGACAAACTCTTTCGGAGTATCAGGGTTTCAGACGAGAACTCATCTGTTACATGGGCACTTCAATGTTTTTAAACTTATTTGAACTCCGGCTTCTTTCGTGTTCAGTATGCAGCATTCAAAGCGACG
>NW_025236681.1:0-1480 GCF_018294505.1 Triticum aestivum | reverse complement strand
TCACGGCAAAAACTGGACGCACTTCATGTACAAATTGGACAAACTCTTTCGGAGTATCAGGGTTTTGGACGAGAACTCATCTGTTACACGGGCACTTCAATGTTTTTTAAACTTATTTGAACTCCGGACTTCTTTTGTGTTCAGTATGCAGCATTCAAAGCGACGTCATCAATTTCCAACATGTTCTAACAACATTTGTTGTTTTTCGGTTATTTACCTAATTGATTAGAGAGCTAAATGACCGTGAAATTGAAAATCACTACAAAATGAATTCTGAAAATGTTAAAACTTGGCATGGTATCATCATTTCACCCGCATAGCATGTGCAAAAGAGTAGAGAGGGTCACTGCAAAAACTGGACGCACTTCGTGTACAAACTGTACAAACTCTTTCGGATTATCAGGGTTTCGGACGAGAACTCATCTGTTACACGGGCACTTCAATGTTTTTTAAACTTATTTGAACTCCGGACTTCTTTTGTGTTCAGTATGCAGCATTCAAAGCGACGTCATCAATTTCCAACATGTTCTAACATCATTTGTTGTTTTTCGGTCATTTACCTAATTGTTTAGAGAGCTAAATGACCGTGAAATTGAAAATCACTACAAAATGAATTCTAAAAATGCTGAAACTTGGCATGGTATCACCATTTCACCCGCATAGCATGTGCGAAAGAGTAGAGAGGGTCACGGGAAAAACTGGGCGCACTTCACGTACAAATTGGACAAACTCTTTCGGAGTATCAGGGTTTTGGACGAGAACTCATCTGTTACACGGGCACTTCAATGTTTTTAAACTTATTTGAACTCCGGACTTCTTTTGTGTTCAGTATGCAGCATTCAAAGCGACGTCATCAATTTCCAATATGTTCTAACATCATTTGTTGTTTTTCGGTCATTTACCTAATTGATTAGAGAGCTAAATGACCGTGAAATTGAAAATCACTACAAAATGAATTCTGAAAATGTTGAAACTTGGCATGGTATCATCATGTCACCCGCATAGCATGTGCAAAAAAGTAGAGAGGGTCACGGCAAAAACTTGACGCACGTCATGTACAAACTATACAAACTCTTTCGGAGTATCAGGGTTTCGGACGAGAACTCGTCTGTTACACGGGCACTTCAATGTTTTTTAAACTTATTTGAACTCTGGACTTCTTTTGTGTTCAGTATGCAGCATTCAAAGCGACGTCATCAATTTCCAACATGTTCTAACATCATTTGTTGTTTTTCGGTCATTTACCTAATTGTTTAGAGAGCTAAATGACCGTGAAATTGAAAATCACTACAAAATGAATTCTGAAAATGTTGAAACTTGGCATGGTATCATCATTTCACCCGCATAGCATGTGCGAAAGAGTAGAGATGGTCACGGCAAAAACTGGACGCACTTCATGTATAAATTGGACAAACTCTTTCGGAGTATCAGGGTTTTGGACGAGAACTCATCTGTTACACGGGCCCTTCAATGTTTTTTA
>NW_025236680.1:0-5140 GCF_018294505.1 Triticum aestivum | reverse complement strand
CTCCACTTAAACTTAAAAAGTGTCTAATCACCCCCCCTCTAGACACCTCTTCTCAAGGTCCTACAAGTGGTATCAGAGCATTGGTCTCCATTTCCTTGGTTTAATCACCATTGGAGGAAGATGGATGAGTCTACTTTGGGGAGTCTCAGACATAGAGTGCCTATTCTTGATGGGGAGTATTTTCATAAGTGGAAAAATGAGATGCTTGTAATTTTCAATCAATATCATTTGAGCAAGTACATTGCTAGTCCTTGTGCACCTTGTGTTGATCCTATGCATCCTACCCTTGATGAGTCTATTAACATGATTAGGAATCTTCGAACTGTTAATCTTATCACTAGAGGCTTGCCTAGAAACTTGACTATAAAACTGCCTACTCTTGAGTGTGCTTACACTATATGGAAATTTCTGGAGGAACGATTTCCTGATTATTCTTTGAAAAATCTTGATGAAATTCTCCATAAGTCTATTTCTTTGAGTAAGATGAATACTAGTGATCCTATGTTTGGTGATCGTTTATTTGAGCTTACAAATCTTATGCGTGCCAAAGGAAATGTTGGTATTATTAGTGATATTATTTCCGAAGCTATAAAAATTCATAGACAAGATCATTGTCAAACTCACTCTAACGAATCACCCTCTCTAGGAATTGATCCACCACATGATGATGTTGAACATGGATACTATGATGAGGATGATGATGATGACTTTGATCTTGATGATGCAATGAGACACTTTGGTCTTATGGCAAATCTTCGGGGGTATATGTCAGGAGGAAAGGAATGGGTTCTTGATAGTGGATGTACCGATCACATGACCGGAGATAAAGACATGTTTCGTGAGCTTGCTGATAATGATAGTCCTCGAAAGTATGTCACTTTCGGTGACAAATCAAAGGGTAAGGTGGTTGGCCTCAGTAAGGTGGCCATCTCACATGATAGCTCCATACAAAATGTCATGCTCGTTGAATCTCTTGGATACAACTTACTTTCAGTATCTAGACTTGCAGACTTTGGTTTCAATGTCTTATTCACTAAAGTTGATTGCCAAGAGTTTCGTTGAGACAATCATAAAATGGTCTTTACCGGCATACGTAGAGGTGATCTTTACATTGTTGATTTCACTAAAAAGGCTCAACCTAAAACTTGCTTCATTGCTAAATCCTCAAAAGGTTGGTTATGGCATAGACGACTAGGTCACGTTGGCATGAGAAACCTTGACAAGCTTATTAAAGGGAATCATATCCTTGGTGTTAATGATGCCATATTTGATAAGGATAGACTTTGCAGTGCTTGTCAAGCAGGTAAACAGGTTGGAGGTAGGCATCCCATGAAGAACATCATGACCACAAGGAGGCCACTTGAGCTACTTCACATGGATCTCTTTGGTCCCAAATCTTACAAGAGTGTCGGTGGAAATTCTTTTGGTCTAGTTATAATTGATGATTTTTCAAGATTTACGTGGGTGTTCTTTCTCGATGATAAATCGCAGGTCCAAAAGATCTTCAAAAACTTCGCTAGGAAGGCCCAAAATCAGTTTGAAGTGAAGATCAAGAAGGTTCGCAGCGACAACTGAATGGAGTTCAAGAACGCAAATGTGAACACCTTTCTTGACGAAGAAGGGATTTCACACGAGTTCTCGGCTACGTACACACCTCAACAAAATGGAGTTGTTGAGAGGAAGAACCGGACGCTCATCGAAATGGCGAGAACGATGCTTGATGAGTACAAGACACTAAAGCACTTTTGGGCAGAAGCGGTTGAGACAGCTTGTCATGCAACAAATCGCTTGTATCTTCACAAGCTACTTGGCAAGACGGCATACGAGCTCCTCACCGGTAACAAACCACAAGTTGGATACTTTCGAGTATTCGGCTCAAAGTGCTACATTCTTGATAAGCATCGACGTTCTAAATTTGCTCCTAAGTCTCATGAAGGTTTCCTACTAGGTTATGACTCAAACTCTCACACATACCGTGTCTACAACAATTTCAGCCAAAAGGTTGAAGAGACGGTAGATGTGAAGTTTGATGAATCTAACGGCTCACAAGTAGAGAAATTGCCAATTGATGTAGGAGACAAAGATCCTTCGGAAGCAATCCAAGACTTGTCTATTGGCAAGGTTCGTCCAACGGAGGTGAAGGAGAGTACCTCATCTGTCCAAGTGGAAGCTTCTACTTCACGACAAGGTGAACCAAGAGTTGATACGGAAGCATCCACAAGTGGGACACACCAAGATGAAGAAAACGAGGAAGTGCATCAAGATGAACGTCAACGACCTCCTTCTCCACCACGACAAGAGAACGACAATGTCAACAATGAAGAAGATCAAGAAGAAGAAGAAGATGAAGAAGAAGTTCAACCAAGAACCAAGCAAAAGCTTTCACGAGTTCGAGCAAGAATTGCTAAAGACCATCCCGTCGAGCAAATCTACAATCATATTCAAACAGGGAGAATCACTCGCTCTAAAACTCGTTTAGCTAACTTTTGTGAAAACTATTCTTTCATCTCTAGCATTGAACCTATGAAGGTCGATGAAGCATTGGAAGATCCGGATTGGATAAATGCTATGCATGAAGAGCTACACAACTTTGAGAGAAACCAAGTTTGGACATTGGTTGAGAAGCCCGACAACAACCACAACATCATCGGTACCAAATGGTGTTTCGCAACAACCAAGATGAAGATAAACAAGTAGTTCTCAACAAAGCACGTCTCGTCGCCCAAGGCTACACACAAGTCGAAGGATGGACTATGGTGAGACTTATGCTCCTGTTGCTAGACTTGAGTCTATTCGCATCTTACTTGCCTATGCTAATCACCGTGATATCACATTGTACCAAATGGACATTAAAAGTGCTTTTCTAAATGGTGAAATAGAGGAGGAAGTTTATGTTAAACAACCTCCCGGCTTTATCAATCCTAAGAAACCAAATCATGTTTACAAACTTCACAAAGCTCGTTATGGTCTTAAACAAGCTCCTAGAGCTTGGTACAAGTGCTTAACTAAGTTTCTACTTGGAAAGGGATTTGAAATTGGGAAAATTGATTCTACTCTTTTCACTAAAATGGTTAATGGAGAATTATTTGTATGCCAAATTTATGTTGATGATATCATATTTGGATCAACTAACCCTCATTTTAGTGAGAAGTTTGGAAAGCTAATGTCAGAGAAGTTTGAGATGTCAATGATAAGTGAACTCAAATTCTTTCTTGGGTTGCAAATCAAGCAAACTAAGGAAGGTACTTTTGTCTCTCAAACGAAGTACACTAAGGACTTATTCAAGAAGTTCAATATGCAAGAATGCAAAGGTATGTCTACACCCATGCCTACTAGTGGACATCTTGATTTGACCAAACATGGTGAACCGGTTGATCAAAAGTTTTATCACTCTATGATTGGTCCATTGTTATACTTGTGTGCTTCACGTCCCGATATTATGATAAGTGTGTGCATGTGTGCAAGATATCAAGCTGCTCCTAAAGAATGTCATCTTAAGGCTGTGAAAAGGATAGTGACATACTTAATACCTACACCAAATTTTGGCATTTGGTATCCTAAGAGGGCCTCTTTCGATCTTGTTGGCTACTCTGACTCAGACTATGCGGAGACAAGGTTGATAGAAAGTCCACTTCGGGTACTTGTCAATTTCTTGATAGATCTCTTATGTCTTGGTCCTCCAAGAAACAAAACTCAGTATCCTTATGTACCGCCGAAGCGGAGTACATTGCTGCTGGTTCATGTTGTGCTCAATTACTTTGGATGACCCAAACTCTTAAAGATTATGGGATATATGTGAGACATGTTCCATTGCTTTGTGACAATGAAAGTGCTATCAAAATTGGACATAATCCTGTGCAACATTGTCGAACTAAGCATATTGAAGTTCGTCATCATTTCATTCAAGATCATGTTGCTAAGGGTGACATTGACCTTAAGCATGTTCGCACCGAAAAGCAATTAGCGGATATATTCACTAAACCTCTTGATGAGAAAGTGTTTTGCAGGTTGAGAGGAGAATTGAACATCATAGATGCTTCAAACTTGCAGTAGAAACTCCATTGGATACATGCAAGACATGAGCTTATGACTAATCCTTGATATTTCTCTTATGATGAAAATCTTATGTCTTGGATATATTTGCATCTTGCATGTTATCTAACCCATGTGGGTACTTGGATGAATCAAATTCCATGAGATTGTAACCTACTCACATCTTGAGCAATCTCTACATCACCAAGTCTCTATACAAAGGTGGTTGAAGACAAGGAAGCACGAAACCATTCAAACATATCCTTTGACAAATTCTATGTTAAGCTTCATGATTGTCATTTTTGGATACACAAGTGCTCTTCCTTGCAAGAACTAACCCATGTAGGTAGATGGACTAAAATTCCAAGTGGTGCTCCCAACTCTTGATGAGCTACATCAACCTTGATCAACCCACACAAGTTCAACTACATGATCAACACCACCAACCAAGGTATGTTATTCCATCTTAGAGAAGCTTTACTCTGAGACATGAGCTAAAGCAACTCGACAAGATGTGAATACATCAAGATGCTTAAATGAGAAATGGTAACCCCATTTTGAGCTTAAATGATTAGTATGACCTATGATCAAGTGATCTCACTTGACACCTAATTTAATATACTCTAACATAGGTTACTTTGTCGCCGACCATCTCTATATGAAGTTCCCTTGTGTTCGTCTCTATGTTTTTGCATTTGTCTCATGCATATTTGTTTTCCCTTTCAAAAAAAACTTCATCTAGATTTGTTTCTTTTCTGTTTGCTCTGCATTTTATGCATCCAATTCATTGCATATCATTTAGTTAATTCCTTGCAAATCTTTGTGAGATCTTATTAGACTAGTGAGCTGAGGTGACAAGTGTTTTCTCTGTGATGAACTCGGTTACACCGGTTTGTTATTTTCGGTCCAACCAAAATCTTTCGGTACCACCGAAGCATACAAATCGGTGCCACCGATTTCACCACAGGAAAAACAGTTTGCCACTTAGTCTGTTATTCTTCAGATCCAGCTCCACTCAATGAATCTTGTCCTCTAACAAGCATCACATTTTTATCAAGTGCTTTATGTTGTGACTCAAGGATCAAACCCATTCACGACAAATTCCAGA
>NW_025236679.1:0-5141 GCF_018294505.1 Triticum aestivum | reverse complement strand
TCTTCCACCTCCAAGAAATCATAATGTACATCGTCGGGCAGGTAATCTCCAAGATTGCTATAACCGGGCACCATCCTCGGAACATTATCGACGATGTTGCTAGACACCTTGAGCGGGGGGCACGATTGGTTCGCTTGTTAGCCGAGTTGGGCAATTTTTTTCCCAGCTCGACATTCTTTTAACCTTTGATCACTGACAGTACTTCCCGACCGCTCCGCTTCGACATATGTCTTTGCAATAATGCGCTCATAGTTGCCTTTCGGCGGAGACTTTGGTGGTTTTGTCAGGGCAGCCAGAGTGCGCTTCGCTTTCACCGGATCTACCTTCTCCTCCGGAGGTGGATGTTTCTTTGCTTTCACCCCTTCAAAGAAGTTCGTCACTTCGGCACGCACGATCTTCATGGTTTCCTCCTCGGTCCTCTCGTATGGTAACTTCTCTGGAGTCTTCAGAGAAGGACCGAATCTGTATTGCCTCCCGCCTCTGGCTGTACTGCTAGGCACCGGCAGAGCAGATGGAGAGGTTGCGGCTTTCTTCTTTCCTTGCTTACTAGGCGGAGGAGAAGGAGTACAACACGCCGGAGCAGCCCGAGCGGCGGCGGGTCTCTTCCGCCCTTGCTGACGAGGCGGAGGAGGAGGCTGGCTGCTCGGGCACGCCGGCGCAGGCGGACAAGGAGGCGGAGTGCCGCCACGCGCTGGAGAAGGAGGCTGAGTGCCCTGATCACTCGCCGAAGGAGGAGGCGGAGTGCCGCCACGCGCTGGAGAAGGAGGCTGAGTGCCCTAATCACTCGCCGGAGGAGGAGGCGGAGTGCCCTTACTCGCCGGAGGAGGAGGAGGAGGCGGAGGCGGAGGCGTCCAGTTCGGAAGGTTGATGAGCTCCTTCCGCCATAGGCATGGTGTCTTCAGAGCAAAACCCAGCCGAGTCTCCCCTTCACCGGTAGGGTGCTCAAGCTGGAGGTCCTCAAATCCCTCCGTTATTTCGTCCGCCGTCACCCTAGCATATGCTTCTGGAATCGGACGACAGTGAAAAGTTGCGCCGGGTTCAGGAGGTCGAACAGAGCCAACAGCCGCCTTGACTTTGAAGTTCTGCCATTGCGTCATAAGATGGCAATGTTGAGACTCCGTGATAGCATCCACGGGGTAGCTAGCAGGAGCCGTAAAGACATGCTCCGGCTGAAGCAGCTCGGTGGAAGCCACGCTGCTTCTCCGCTGAGATGGCGGGGTAGCTTCGTGTTGGAGAACGTAGCAGAAATTCAAAATTTTCTACGCATCACCAAGATCAATCTATGGAGTTTACTAGCAACGAGAGGGAAGGAGTGCATCTACATACCCTTGTAGATCGCGAGCGGAAGCGTTCAAGAGAACGGGGTTGATGGAGTCGTACTCGTCGTGATCCAAATCACCGATGATCCTAGCGCCGAACGGACGGCACCTCCGCGTTCAACACACGTACGGAGCAGCGGCGTCTCCTCCTTCTTGATCCAGCAAGGGGGGAGGAGAGGTTGATGGAGATCTAGCAGCACGACGGCGTGGTGGTGGAAGTAGCGGGGATCCCGGTAGGGCTTCGCCAAGCACTAACGGGAGGGAGAGGTGTCACGGGAGGGAGAGGGAGGCGCCAGAGGCTAGGATGTTGCTGCCCTCCCTCCCCCCCACTATATATAGGGCCAAGGGAGAGGAGGGGGGCGCAGCCTTGGCCCTTCCTCCAAGGAAGGGTGCGGCCAGGGAGGAGTCCTTCCTCCCCAAGGCACCTCGGAGGTGCCTTCCCCCTTTAGGACTCTCCCCTTTTCTTATCTCTTGGCGCATGGGCCTCTTGGATCATCATAATTGTCCCTGATATGTTCTAGTTCATCACGAAGCTCTACTAGCTTGGTGGCAGTGAATATGGAGTACCATCACTATCTCATCTGGGAGATTAACTCCCACTCGATTCAAGTGATTGTAGTACTCAGACAATCTGAGCACATGCTCAACGATTGAGCTTTTCTCCCTTAGTTTGCAGGCTTAAGAAACTTGTCAGAGGTCTCATACCTCTTGACGTGGGCACTAGTCTGAAATCCCAATTTCAGTCTTCGGAACATCTCATATGTTCTGCGACGTTTCAAAAACGTCTCTTGTGCCACAATTCTAAACCGTTAGCATTACGCATTGAACTATCACGTAGTCATCAAAACGTGTATGTCAGATGTTTCGTAACATCTACAGACGACGCTGAGGTTTAGCACACCGAGCGGTGCATTAAGGACATAAGCCTTCTGTGCAGCAATGAGGACAATCCTCAGTTTACGGACCCATTCCGCCTAATTGCTACTACCAACTTTCAACTAAATTTTCTCTAGGAACATATCTTAAACAGTAGAACTAAAGCGTATGACATAATTTGCAAAGACCTTTTGACTATGTTCATGATAATGAAGTTCATCTAATTAATGAACTCCCACTCAGATAGACATCCCTCTAGTCATCTAAGTGATACATGATCCGAGTCAAACTAGGCCGTGTCCGATCATCACGTGAGATAGACTAGTCATCATCGGTGAACATCTCCATGTTGATCATATCTACTATACGACTCATGTTCGACCTTTCGGTCTCTTGTGTTCCGAGGCCATGTCTGTACATGCTAGGCTCGTCAAGTCAACCTAAGTGTTTCGCATGTGTTCCGAGGCCATGTCTGTACATGCTAGGCTCGTCAACACCCGTTGTATTCGAACGTTAGAATCTATCACACCCGATCATCACGTGGTGCTTCGAAACAACGAACCTTCGCAACGGTGCACAGTTAGGGGGAACACGTCTCTTGAAATTTTAGTGAGGGATCATCTTATTTAAGCAAACGTTGTTCTAAGCAAATAAGATGCATAACATGATAAACATCACATGCAATCAAATAGTGACATGATATGGCCAATATCATTTTTCTCCTTTGATCTCCATCTTCGGGGCACCATGATCATCTTAGTCACCGGCATGACACCATGATCTCCATCATCATGATCTCCATCATTGTGTCTTCATGAAGTTGTCACGCCAACGATTACTTCTACTTCTATGGCTAACGCGCTTAGCAATAAAGTAAAGTAATTTACATGGCGTTATTCAATGACACGCAGGTCATACAAAAATAAAGACAACTCCTATGGCTCCTGCCGGTTGTCATACTCATTGACATGCAAGTCGCGATTCCTATTACAAGAATATGATCAATCTCAAACATCACATATATCATTCATCACATCTTCTGGCCATATCATATCACATAGCACATGCTGCAAAAACAAGTTAGACGTCCTCTAATTGTTGTTGCAAGTTTTTACGTGGCTTGTATAGGTTTCTAGCAAGAACGTTTCTTACCTACGTAAAACCACAACGTGATATGCCAATTTCTATTTACCCTTCATAAGGACCCTTTTCATCGAATCCGTTCCGACTAAAGTGGGAGAGACAAACACCCGCTAGCCACCTTATGCAACTAGTGCATGTCAGTCGGTGGAACCTGTCTCACGTAAGCGTACGTGTAAGGTCGGTCCGGGCAGCTTCATCCCACAATGTCGCCGAAACAAGATAAGACTAGTAGCGGCAAGAAGAATTGGCAACATCTACACCCACAACTACTTTGTGTTCTACTCGTGCATAGAAACTACGCATAGAACTACGCATCACCAAGATCAATCTATGGAGTTTACTAGCAATGAGAGGGAAGGAGTGCATCTACATACCCTTGTAGATCGCGAGCCGAAGCGTTCAAAAGAACGGGGTTGATGGAGTCGTACTCGTCGTGATCCAAATCACGATGATCCTAGCGTCGAACGGACGGCACCTCCGCGTTCAACACACGTATGGAGCAGCGACGTCTCCTCCTTCTTGATCCAGCAAGGGGGGAGGAGAGGTTGATGGAGATCCAGCAGCACGACGGCGTGGTGGTGGAAGTAGCGGGGATCCCGGTAGGGCTTCGCCAAGCACTAACGAGAGGGAGAGGTGTCACGGGAGGGAGAGGGAGGCGCCAGGGGCTAGGATGTTGCTGCCCTCCCTCCCCCCCACTATATATAGGGGCAAGGGAGAGGGGGGGCGCAGCCTTGGCCCTTCCTCCAAGGAAGGGTGCGGCCAGGGAGGAGTCCTTCCTCCCCAAGGCACCTCGGAGGTGCCTTCCCCCTTTAGGACTCTCCCCTTTTCTTATCTCTTGGCGCATGGGCCTCTTGGGGCTGGTGCCCTTGGCCCATATAGGCCAAGGCGCACCCCCTACAGCCCATGTGGCCCCCCGGGGCTGGTGGACCCGCTTGGTGGACCCCCAGACCCCTTTCGGCACTCCTGGTACAATACCGATAAAGTGCGAAACTTTTCCGGCGACCAAAATAAGACTTCCCATATATAAATCTTTACCTCCGGACCATTCCGGAACTCCTCGTGACGTCCGGGATCTCATCCGGGACTCCGAACAACTTTCGGGTTACCGCATACTAATATCTCTATAACCCTAGCGTCACCGAACCTTAAGTGTGTAGACCCTACGGGTTCGGGAGACACACAGACATGACCGAGACGACTCTCCGGTCAATAACCAACAGCGGGATCTGGATACCCATGTTGGCTCCCACATGTTCCACGATGATCTCATCGGATGAACCACGATGTCGAGGATTCAATCAATCCCGTATACAATTCCCTTTGTCTATCGGTATGTTACTTGCCCGAGATTCGATCGTCGGTATCCCGATACCTTGTTCAATCTCGTTACCGGCAAGTCTCTTTACTCGTTCCATAACACATCATCCCGTGATCAACTCCTTGGTCACATTGTGCACATTATGATGATGTCCTACCGAGTGGGCCCAGAGATACCTCTCCGTTTACACGAAGTGACAAATCCCAGTCTCGATTCGTGCCAACCCAACAGACACTTTCAGAGATACCTGTAGTGCACCTTTATAGCCACCCAGTTACGTTGTGACGTTTGGTACACCCAAAGCATTCCTACGGTATCCGGGAGTTGGACAATCTCATGGTCTAAGGAAATGATACTTGACATTAGAAAAGCTCTTAGCAAACGAACTACACGATCTTGTGCTAGGCTTAGGATTGGGTCTTGTCCATCACATCATTCTCCTAATGATGTGATCCCGTTATCAACGACATCCAATGTCCATGGTC
>NW_025236678.1:0-5141 GCF_018294505.1 Triticum aestivum | reverse complement strand
TTGTGTCATTTGCTTATTGCGCCGTAACCATGGATAATCTTCATTGTTTATCAGGATGCTTGGGTCAGCCTTGACATTGAAGGAAGGAATTTCATGAAACTTTTCATAATCGTCAGACATGTCTGTATTCCCGTCCACTCCCAGGATGTCCCTTTTTCCTGAAAGAACTATGTGGCGCTTTGGCTCATCGTATGATGTATTCACTTCCTTATCTTTTTCTTTCTCGGTTTGGTAGACATGTCCTTCACATAGATAACCTGTGCCACATCATTGGCTAGGACGAACGGTTCGTCAGTGTACCCAAGATTTCTCAGATCCACTGTTGTCATTCCGTACTGTGGGTCTACCTGTACCCCGCCGCCTAACAGATTGACCCATTTGCACTTAAACAAAGGGACCTTAAAATCAGGTCCGTAGTCAAGTTCCCATATGTCCACTATGTAACCATAATATGTGTCATTTCTGCTCTCGGTTGCTGCATCAAAGAGGACAACGCTGTTTTGGTTGGTGCTCTTTTGATCTTGGGCGATCGTGTAAAATGTATTCCCATTTATCTCGTATCCTTTGTAATTCAATACAGTCAAAGACGGTCCCCTGGACAACAAGTACAACTCATCACAAACAGTGTTGTCACCTCTGAGATGTGTTTCCAACCAACTGCTGAAAGTCCTGATGTGTTCACATGTAATCCAGTCGTCGCACTGCTCCGGGTGTTTGGAGCGCAAACTGTTCTTGTGTTCATCGACATACGGGGTCACCAAGGTAGAGTTCTGTAGAACTGTGTAGTGTGCTTGAGACCAAGAATATCCGTCCCTGCATATTATTGAGTCTCTTCCAAGAGTGCCTTTCCAGTCAATCTCCCCTCATACCGCGATTTAGGGAGACCTATCTTGTTAAGGCCAGGAATGAAGTCAACACAAAACCCGATAACATCCTCTGTTTGATGGCCCATGGAGATGCTTCCTTCTGGCCTAGCACGGTTACGGACATATTTCTTTAGGACTCCCATGAACCTCTCAAAGGGGAACATATTGTGTAGAAATACGGGCCCCAAGATGACAATCTTGTCGACTAGATGAACTAGGACGTGCGTCATGATATTGAAGAAGGATGGTGGGAACACCAGCTCAAAACTGACAAGACATTGCGCCACATCACTCCTTAGCCTTGGTACGATTTCTGGATCGATCACCTTCTGAGAGATTGCATTGAGGAATGCACATAGCTTCACAATGGCTAATCAGACGCTTTCCGGTAGAAGCACCCTCAATTCAACCGGAAGCAGTTGCGTCATAATCACGTAGTAGTCATGAGACTTTAGGTTCTGAAACTTTTTCTCTGGCATATTTATTATTCCCTTTATATTCGACGAGAAGCCAGTCGTGACCTTCATACTGAGCAGGCATTCAAAGAAGATTTCTTTCTCTTCTTTCGTAAGAGCGTAGCTGGCACGACCTTTATACTGCTTCGGAGGCATGCCGTCTTTTTCGTGCAAACGTTGCAGGTCCTCCCGTGCCTCAGGTGTATCTTTTGTCTTCCCATACACGCCCAAGAAGCCTAGCAGGTTCACGCAAAGGTTCTTCGTCACGTGCATCACGTTGATTGAGGAGCGAACCTCTAGGTCTTTCCAGTAGGGTAGGTCCCAAAATATAGATTTCTTCTTCCACATGGGTGCGTGTCCCTCAGCGTCATTCAGAACAGCTAGTCCACCGGGACCCTTTCCAAAGATTATGTAGTGTAAATCATTGACCATAGCAAGCACGTGATCACCAGTGCGCATGGCGGGCTTCTTCCGGTGATCTGCCTCGCCTTTGAAATGCTTGCCTTTCTTTCGACATTGATGGTTGGTCGAAAGAAATCGACGATGGCCCGGGTACACATTCTTCCTGCATTTGTCCAGGTATATGCTTTCAGTGTCATCTAAACAGTGCGTGCATGCGTGGTATCCTTTGTTTGTCTGTCCTGAAAGGTTACTGGGAGCGGGCCAATCGTTGATGGTCACGAACAGCAACGCCTTAAGGTTAAATTCCTCCTATCTGTTCTCATCCCATGTACGTACACCGTTTCCATTCCACAGCTGTAAAAATTCTTCAACTAATGGCCTTAGGTACACATCAATTTCGTTGCCGGGTTGCTTAGGGCCTTGGATGAGAACTGGCATCATAATGAACTTCCGCTTCATGCACATCCAAGGAGGAAGGTTATACATACATAGAGTCACGGGCCAGGTGCTGTGATTGCTGCTCTACTCCCCGAAAGGATTAATGCCATCCGCGCTTAAAGCAAACCATACATTCCTTGGATCCTTTGCAAACTCATCCCAGTACTTTCTCTCGATTTTTCTCCACTGCGACCCGTCAGCAGGTGCTCTCAACTTCCTATCTTTCTTTCGGTTCTCACTGTGCCATCGCATCAACTTGGCATGCTCTTCGTTTCTGAACAGACGTTTCAACCGTGGTATTATAGGAGCATACCACATCACCTTCGCAGGAACCCTCTTCCTGAGGGGCTCGCCGTCAACATCACCAGGGTCATTTCGTCTGATCTTATACCTCAACGCACCGCATACCGGGCATGCGTTTAGATCCTTGTATGCACCGCGTTAGAGGATGCAGTCATTAGGGCATGCATGTATCTTCTCCACCTCCAATCCTAGTGGGCATACGACCTTCTTTGATGCGTATGTACTGTCGGGCAATTCGTTATCTTTTGGAAGCTTCTTCTTCAATATTTTCAGTAGCTTCTCAAATCCTTTGTCAGCCACAACATTCTCTGCCTTCCACTGCAGCAATTCCAGTACGGTACCGAGATTTGTGTTGCCATCTTTGCAATTGGGGTATAACCCTTTTTTGTGATCCTCTAACATGCGATCGAACTTCAGCTTCTCCTTTTGACTAATGCATTGCGTCCTTGCATCGACAATGACCCGGCGGAGATCATCATCATCGGGCACATCGTCTGGTTCCTCTTGATCTTCAGCAGCTTCACCCATGGCAGCATCATTGGGCACATCGTCTGGTTCCTCTTGATCTTCACCAGCTGCCCCCGTTGCAGCATCACCGTATTCAGGGGGCACATAGTTGTCATCATACTCTTCTTCTTCGCCGTCTTCCATCATAACCCCAATTTCTCCGTGCCTCATCCAAACATTATAATGTGGCATGAAACCCTTGTAAAGCAGGTGGGAGTGAAGGATTTTCCGGTTAGAGTAAGACCTCGTATTCCCACATTCAGTGCATGGACAACACATAAAACCATTCTGCTTGTTTGCCTCAGCCGCATTGAGAAACTCATGCACGCCCTTAATGTACTCGCGGGTGTGTCTGTCACTGTACATCCATTGTCGGTTTATCTGCGTGCATTATATATAATTAAGTGTCCAAATTAATAGAAGTTCATCATCACATTAAAACCAAAGTGCATACATAGTTCTCATCTAATAACATATAGCTCTCCAGAGCATCTAATTAATTAAACTATACATTAAAACTATGTAAAACATTTCAATGCGAAAACAAATGCGATCATAATCGCAACCAAGGTAACAATTGATCCAACGACATAATGATACCAAGCCTCGGTATGAATGGCATATTTTCTAATCTTTCTAATCTTCAAGCGCATTGCATCCATCTTGATCTTGTGATCATCGACGACATCCGCAACATGCAACTCCAATATCATCTTCTCCTCCTCAATTTTTTTTATTTTTTCCTTCAACAAATTGTTTTCTTCTTCAACTAAATTTAACCTCTCGACAATAGGGTCGGTTGGCATTTCCGATTCATATACATCCTAGATAAATAAAATCTATGTCACGTTGGTCGGCATAATTTTCATAAACAATAAATGAACCAATATTTATAAAGATAATATACATACCAAATCCGAATCATAGACATGACGAGGGCCGACGGGGGCGGATAACAAAACCATCGCACTATATAAGATGCAATAATAAATGTAAGAAAATGGTACAAGTATCTATCTAAACATACAAGTAAGAATATTTTTCCTTTCAGAAAGAAGATAAGAACAAGAGGCTCACCACGGTGGTGTCGGTGATGAGATCGGCGCGGGTGATCGACGGCGGTGAAGATGGGGACGGGGCGTGACGGACCGCTAAATCTAGACAAATCTCGCGGAAAATGGAGCTTGGAGGTCGAACTTCGAGAGGAGAAAGCTTAAGTAGTGTGGCTCGGGCATTCCATCGAACACCTCATGTGCATAGGAGGTGAGCTAGAGCACCACAAAGCCCTCTCCCCCTCGGCCAAAAAAACAGAGCACTGTGCTCTGCTCTTGCGCGAGGGGGTATATATAGGCACCTCATTGGTCCCGGTTGATGACAGGAACCGGGACTAAAGGGAAGCCTTTGGTCCCGGTTCAAGCTACCAACCGGGACCAATGGTGGTGGGCCAGGAGCGAGGCCCATTGGTCCCGGTTCGTCCCACCAACCGGGACCAAAAGGTCCAGACGAACCGGGACCAATGGCCCACGTGGCCCGGCCGGCCCCCTGGGCTCACGAACCGGGACCAATACCCACATTGGTCCCGGTTCTAGACTGAACCGGGACTAATGGGCTGAGCCGCCCTGGACCATAACCCTGTTTTCTACTAGTGGAGAAACATAAATATGAAAACATAACTTTATTTGAAATTATGGTTTAAAAGATGTAGAACTTTAAAAATCGAAAGCCAAAATAAAAAGCAGGCACTAGGGAAATGCGTGCCTCGGCACTTGCGTGCCACAAATACTCGTCCATCTAGGCCCCCGTAGTAAGTACCGAATATAGGTACTTACTTCCTGAAGATAAGAATGGACACGCTACCCAAGGACCCTATTGATCTTAATTGGTTGATTAAACTAGTTAAGTTGTTGACAAATTAATAGGACTTAAGAACCCAATATGTAGTTGGATGATTATGAGGGTAGTGGTATCCTCAGTCTATCAAGGTTTAAGACACATAAATATGACACTGATGCTCACACTTTTTAATATATATTCTAGGCTTTCTGGTGATGTGCGTTTAATGAGAGAATTCATTCCGGTCGACTATGAAGACGTCTGATCGACGTTTCTTTTTGGTTTTCCAATCTAAGATCGGTTTACGTTGTCCGTCGCCGCTGTAGCCCCCGCGCGG
>NW_025236677.1:0-5141 GCF_018294505.1 Triticum aestivum | reverse complement strand
TTGTGTCATTTGCTTATTGCGCCGTAACCATGGATAATCTTCATTGTTTATCAGGATGCTTGGGTCAGCCTTGACATTGAAGGAAGGAATTTCATGAAACTTTTCATAATCGTCAGACATGTCTGTATTCCCGTCCACTCCCAGGATGTCCCTTTTTCCTGAAAGAACTATGTGGCGCTTTGGCTCATCGTATGATGTATTCACTTCCTTATCTTTTTCTTTCTCGGTTTGGTAGACATGTCCTTCACATAGATAACCTGTGCCACATCATTGGCTAGGACGAACGGTTCGTCAGTGTACCCAAGATTTCTCAGATCCACTGTTGTCATTCCGTACTGTGGGTCTACCTGTACCCCGCCGCCTAACAGATTGACCCATTTGCACTTAAACAAAGGGACCTTAAAATCAGGTCCGTAGTCAAGTTCCCATATGTCCACTATGTAACCATAATATGTGTCATTTCTGCTCTCGGTTGCTGCATCAAAGAGGACAACGCTGTTTTGGTTGGTGCTCTTTTGATCTTGGGCGATCGTGTAAAATGTATTCCCATTTATCTCGTATCCTTTGTAATTCAATACAGTCAAAGACGGTCCCCTGGACAACAAGTACAACTCATCACAAACAGTGTTGTCACCTCTGAGATGTGTTTCCAACCAACTGCTGAAAGTCCTGATGTGTTCACATGTAATCCAGTCGTCGCACTGCTCCGGGTGTTTGGAGCGCAAACTGTTCTTGTGTTCATCGACATACGGGGTCACCAAGGTAGAGTTCTGTAGAACTGTGTAGTGTGCTTGAGACCAAGAATATCCGTCCCTGCATATTATTGAGTCTCTTCCAAGAGTGCCTTTCCAGTCAATCTCCCCTCATACCGCGATTTAGGGAGACCTATCTTGTTAAGGCCAGGAATGAAGTCAACACAAAACCCGATAACATCCTCTGTTTGATGGCCCATGGAGATGCTTCCTTCTGGCCTAGCACGGTTACGGACATATTTCTTTAGGACTCCCATGAACCTCTCAAAGGGGAACATATTGTGTAGAAATACGGGCCCCAAGATGACAATCTTGTCGACTAGATGAACTAGGACGTGCGTCATGATATTGAAGAAGGATGGTGGGAACACCAGCTCAAAACTGACAAGACATTGCGCCACATCACTCCTTAGCCTTGGTACGATTTCTGGATCGATCACCTTCTGAGAGATTGCATTGAGGAATGCACATAGCTTCACAATGGCTAATCAGACGCTTTCCGGTAGAAGCACCCTCAATTCAACCGGAAGCAGTTGCGTCATAATCACGTAGTAGTCATGAGACTTTAGGTTCTGAAACTTTTTCTCTGGCATATTTATTATTCCCTTTATATTCGACGAGAAGCCAGTCGTGACCTTCATACTGAGCAGGCATTCAAAGAAGATTTCTTTCTCTTCTTTCGTAAGAGCGTAGCTGGCACGACCTTTATACTGCTTCGGAGGCATGCCGTCTTTTTCGTGCAAACGTTGCAGGTCCTCCCGTGCCTCAGGTGTATCTTTTGTCTTCCCATACACGCCCAAGAAGCCTAGCAGGTTCACGCAAAGGTTCTTCGTCACGTGCATCACGTTGATTGAGGAGCGAACCTCTAGGTCTTTCCAGTAGGGTAGGTCCCAAAATATAGATTTCTTCTTCCACATGGGTGCGTGTCCCTCAGCGTCATTCAGAACAGCTAGTCCACCGGGACCCTTTCCAAAGATTATGTAGTGTAAATCATTGACCATAGCAAGCACGTGATCACCAGTGCGCATGGCGGGCTTCTTCCGGTGATCTGCCTCGCCTTTGAAATGCTTGCCTTTCTTTCGACATTGATGGTTGGTCGAAAGAAATCGACGATGGCCCGGGTACACATTCTTCCTGCATTTGTCCAGGTATATGCTTTCAGTGTCATCTAAACAGTGCGTGCATGCGTGGTATCCTTTGTTTGTCTGTCCTGAAAGGTTACTGGGAGCGGGCCAATCGTTGATGGTCACGAACAGCAACGCCTTAAGGTTAAATTCCTCCTATCTGTTCTCATCCCATGTACGTACACCGTTTCCATTCCACAGCTGTAAAAATTCTTCAACTAATGGCCTTAGGTACACATCAATTTCGTTGCCGGGTTGCTTAGGGCCTTGGATGAGAACTGGCATCATAATGAACTTCCGCTTCATGCACATCCAAGGAGGAAGGTTATACATACATAGAGTCACGGGCCAGGTGCTGTGATTGCTGCTCTACTCCCCGAAAGGATTAATGCCATCCGCGCTTAAAGCAAACCATACATTCCTTGGATCCTTTGCAAACTCATCCCAGTACTTTCTCTCGATTTTTCTCCACTGCGACCCGTCAGCAGGTGCTCTCAACTTCCTATCTTTCTTTCGGTTCTCACTGTGCCATCGCATCAACTTGGCATGCTCTTCGTTTCTGAACAGACGTTTCAACCGTGGTATTATAGGAGCATACCACATCACCTTCGCAGGAACCCTCTTCCTGAGGGGCTCGCCGTCAACATCACCAGGGTCATTTCGTCTGATCTTATACCTCAACGCACCGCATACCGGGCATGCGTTTAGATCCTTGTATGCACCGCGTTAGAGGATGCAGTCATTAGGGCATGCATGTATCTTCTCCACCTCCAATCCTAGTGGGCATACGACCTTCTTTGATGCGTATGTACTGTCGGGCAATTCGTTATCTTTTGGAAGCTTCTTCTTCAATATTTTCAGTAGCTTCTCAAATCCTTTGTCAGCCACAACATTCTCTGCCTTCCACTGCAGCAATTCCAGTACGGTACCGAGATTTGTGTTGCCATCTTTGCAATTGGGGTATAACCCTTTTTTGTGATCCTCTAACATGCGATCGAACTTCAGCTTCTCCTTTTGACTAATGCATTGCGTCCTTGCATCGACAATGACCCGGCGGAGATCATCATCATCGGGCACATCGTCTGGTTCCTCTTGATCTTCAGCAGCTTCACCCATGGCAGCATCATTGGGCACATCGTCTGGTTCCTCTTGATCTTCACCAGCTGCCCCCGTTGCAGCATCACCGTATTCAGGGGGCACATAGTTGTCATCATACTCTTCTTCTTCGCCGTCTTCCATCATAACCCCAATTTCTCCGTGCCTCATCCAAACATTATAATGTGGCATGAAACCCTTGTAAAGCAGGTGGGAGTGAAGGATTTTCCGGTTAGAGTAAGACCTCGTATTCCCACATTCAGTGCATGGACAACACATAAAACCATTCTGCTTGTTTGCCTCAGCCGCATTGAGAAACTCATGCACGCCCTTAATGTACTCGCGGGTGTGTCTGTCACTGTACATCCATTGTCGGTTTATCTGCGTGCATTATATATAATTAAGTGTCCAAATTAATAGAAGTTCATCATCACATTAAAACCAAAGTGCATACATAGTTCTCATCTAATAACATATAGCTCTCCAGAGCATCTAATTAATTAAACTATACATTAAAACTATGTAAAACATTTCAATGCGAAAACAAATGCGATCATAATCGCAACCAAGGTAACAATTGATCCAACGACATAATGATACCAAGCCTCGGTATGAATGGCATATTTTCTAATCTTTCTAATCTTCAAGCGCATTGCATCCATCTTGATCTTGTGATCATCGACGACATCCGCAACATGCAACTCCAATATCATCTTCTCCTCCTCAATTTTTTTTATTTTTTCCTTCAACAAATTGTTTTCTTCTTCAACTAAATTTAACCTCTCGACAATAGGGTCGGTTGGCATTTCCGATTCATATACATCCTAGATAAATAAAATCTATGTCACGTTGGTCGGCATAATTTTCATAAACAATAAATGAACCAATATTTATAAAGATAATATACATACCAAATCCGAATCATAGACATGACGAGGGCTGACGGGGGCGGATAACAAAACCATCGCACTATATAAGATGCAATAATAAATGTAAGAAAATGGTACAAGTATCTATCTAAACATACAAGTAAGAATATTTTTCCTTTCAGAAAGAAGATAAGAACAAGAGGCTCACCACGGTGGTGTCGGTGATGAGATCGGCGCGGGTGATCGACGGCGGTGAAGATGGGGACGGGGCGTGACGGACCGCTAAATCTAGACAAATCTCGCGGAAAATGGAGCTTGGAGGTCGAACTTCGAGAGGAGAAAGCTTAAGTAGTGTGGCTCGGGCATTCCATCGAACACCTCATGTGCATAGGAGGTGAGCTAGAGCACCACAAAGCCCTCTCCCCCTCGGCCAAAAAAATAGAGCACTGTGCTCTGCTCTTGCGCGAGGGGGTATATATAGGCACCTCATTGGTCCCGGTTGATGACAGGAACCGGGACTAAAGGGAAGCCTTTGGTCCCGGTTCAAGCTACCAACCGGGACCAATGGTGGTGGGCCAGGAGCGAGGCCCATTGGTCCCGGTTCGTCCCACCAACCGGGACCAAAAGGTCCAGACGAACCGGGACCAATGGCCCACGTGGCCCGGCCGGCCCCCTGGGCTCACGAACCGGGACCAATACCCACATTGGTCCCGGTTCTAGACTGAACCGGGACTAATGGGCTGAGCCGCCCTGGACCATAACCCTGTTTTCTACTAGTGGAGAAACATAAATATGAAAACATAACTTTATTTGAAATTATGGTTTAAAAGATGTAGAACTTTAAAAATCGAAAGCCAAAATAAAAAGCAGGCACTAGGGAAATGCGTGCCTCGGCACTTGCGTGCCACAAATACTCGTCCATCTAGGCCCCCGTAGTAAGTACCGAATATAGGTACTTACTTCCTGAAGATAAGAATGGACACGCTACCCAAGGACCCTATTGATCTTAATTGGTTGATTAAACTAGTTAAGTTGTTGACAAATTAATAGGACTTAAGAACCCAATATGTAGTTGGATGATTATGAGGGTAGTGGTATCCTCAGTCTATCAAGGTTTAAGACACATAAATATGACACTGATGCTCACACTTTTTAATATATATTCTAGGCTTTCTGGTGATGTGCGTTTAATGAGAGAATTCATTCCGGTCGACTATGAAGACGTCTGATCGACGTTTCTTTTTGGTTTTCCAATCTAAGATCGGTTTACGTTGTCCGTCGCCGCTGTAGCCCCCGCGCGG
>NW_025236676.1:0-5141 GCF_018294505.1 Triticum aestivum | reverse complement strand
GATGCGTCCGGAGAGGTTGGAGATGAAGCGCCGGATGTATGCTAGCTTCCCTTGCAATGACCTCAACTCTTTGAGATCTTGAGGTAGTGGCATGTCGAGGATGGCTTTGATCTTCTTAGGCTCGATCTCTATGCCTCGGTGACGGACGACAAAACCGAGGAAGAGGCCTGACTGAACAGCAAAGGCACACTTCATCGGGTTCATCTTGAGTTGATGTTGACACAGCCGCTCAAAGACGACCCGAAGATCCTCCTGGTGGTGCTTGCGATCTTTGGTTTTGACTACCATGTCATCAACATAGCATTCCACCAAATGATGTATCAAATCACCAAGAATGCATGCCATAGCACGCTGGTACGTTGCACCGACATTCTTCAGTCCGAATGGCATGACTGTGTAGTAGAAGTTACCCTTCGGGGTCCTGAAAGCGGTGTCGATGGCGTCATCGGGATCCATCTTGATCTGGTTGTAGCCTGATGAACCGTCCATGAATGAAAGTGCGCCATGGCCTGTGGTGGAGTCGATGACGATTTCTGGGATTGGGAGAGGAAAGTCATCCTTCGGGCAAGCCCGATTCAGGTCACAGAAGTCCTGGCAGATTCGTATCTGCCCATTCTTCTTCTCCACCGGGACAATATTGGCGAGCCACCGTGGATACTTCGTCTCCTTGATGAAACCTGCAGCGATTAACTTGTCTACCTCTGTGATGACATCGTCTTCAAGTTCTGGACGTAACCGTCGTGACTGCTGCTTGATGGGACGGAATCGTGGGTCAATCGCCAACTTGTGCGTGGCGACACGAGGGTCCAAACCTGGCATCTCCTTGTAACTCCAGGCGAAGCAGTCTCGGTACTCCATCAAAAAGCTTCGATAGTCCTCTCGCTCCTCTTCCGTCAGCGTGGCGCTAACAAAAGTGGGGCGTGGGTCGACCTCTGTTCCAAGGTTGACTTGGACGAGGTCATCGATGGTGGGTTGCCCTCTGTCTTCTAACTCCTGTGGTGCTGATATGGAGCTAAGTTCCTTGGCATTACTTGGCTCACCGTTGGCTGAGTGTTGTTGATGAGGAACGGTGGGCAAAGTGTCGGAGTCAATGCTCGATGAGATGCAAGTGGCGTGACAGTCGACTCGTGTTCCACCATCGTGCTCCTCCTCTTCATCGAGGAAGTCGTAGGTGCAGCATCCCATCGTACGGTGTATCGGATTGCCAAGGACGAATAACATGGCATGCTGGTAGGTTGCACCCGCATTCTTCAGCCCAAAAGGCATGCCGGTGTTGTAGAAGTCTCCTTCTGGCATCGGTCGCCCTTTGTCTTCTGGTTCTTGTGGCGCTGGCGCAGAGCTGAGCTTCCCCTCATTGCTAGGGCCGTCGAGGTTGATGTAGCCAAGCCCAAACTTTTGTTGACCGCTTGTCTCCACCATTCCCCGCATATGGAGGGTGGCGGAGGCATCCTGTTGTTTCACCCAAGAGTGATCTCGGCCTTCTCCAACAAGCGAACCATCTTGGGCTCCGCCTTCATCCTTGATAGTACCTCCTCTGGATCACTGCAAGTTCGGGGAAATTCAAATACAAAATCACATTGTTTTACCCGCGGGACCTTGTAGAAAATGGTCTGGACTCTAGATCCAGAAAAATTGGGGATAGCCCAAACCTCCAATGGGGAAGTCACTGAGACATAGAGCGATGGGGGCTGTACACCTTGAGTTCCCCTTGCGACTTCCTCCACTTCTTTTATTCTTCTTCTATCGGCTATCAGTATGGGCTCATGTTCTTCCTTCCGAGGGTTGCGTGCCCGTAGTGTGATGGGTGGTGGTGCATCATTGCTGCGTGTTAGCATTGTGGAGCCTTCCTGGGCACCTGCAGAGCTTCCCAGTGTTAAACAAATGGGCTCTCGGCGCACCAAAGCTGATGAAGAAGTGGTAGCCTCTTGAGAAATTGTTGTAGCCGACCTCAGCGTGATTGGCATTGACGTTGGGAACCTTGCCTTCAAAATGGGACCGCTGGACCAGGCATAGAAGATCCTGTTCCACATGATGTCAAAGCAGAGCCCCCTACCTGCAACTGGGAAGAGGGGCTATAGTCGTACCGCGCAGATGAAGATGATCGCCTATGGACTTGGCTCCTGTGACTCCGAGAGGAGGAGCCCTTTGCATCCGCGGGCGAGCACGGCATGATGGGGAGCTTCATCTCAGCTACTAGCCCAAAACTTGGTTTGGTCAAGAGACCCACTGGGGTGTTGTGCGCCCCAACTGCTGGTCGCTATCTACAATGGGGAAGTAGTACTTCGCATCTGCATGGTGAGACTCCTGCACAGTATAAGGAGATATGTTGCCGATGATGCGCTTTTGTGTGCCGCTAGCGTCGAGGAACTTCAGGCATTGATGGAGGGTGGATGGCACAACGCGGTACTTGTGGATCCACGGTCTTCCTAGAAGGGCAGAGTAGGAGCTATTCGCCTCGATGACAAAGAACCGCACCTTGAAGCTAAAAGTTGACATCTGGATCTTCAATGTAATGGCACCTAGCGTAGGCTTCCCTTGGTTGTCGAAGCTGCAGATCATCATGTCAGTAGCCTCCAAGTCGTCCACCGAAAACCTACCCGCGTCAAACTCCGAAGAGGGAGAATGTTCACGGCAGACCCTGGGTCTATGAGGATCCTGCAAAGATGTGCAACACCAATATTACCTTCCACATACAGTGGCCGGTTGTGGTCACCATCATCTATGAGCTTGTCCTCTTCATCGAATGTGATCTCGTTCACGAACAAGGGGTTGGAGCAAAGACGGTGTTTCGCCATGGACACTTCTTAGAGTTTCGGGGCTTGGAGCGCCTTGATAAGGGCCTCGCAAAGGTCGGGCACCATCATGAGCGTGTCATGCACACTCAAAAGTGCTGGAATCCGCTTGAGGTGGGCGATGATGTTGTAGTCGACGTCACGTGCCTTCATCTTCTCTTGGCCTTGATGTTCGTGTCCCCCCTACAAAGGCACCTCCTTTGGGGCGGTTGTCTTCTGCACCCTTGTCGACTTGATATTTAGTGGTTCAGGTAGGACCTTGCCCCCACGTGGGTTCATGTTCACCTCTTCCAATGGCACTTCCTTTGTTGCCTCTTCGGCATGGAGGACCGCCTGCTCTTCAGGAGTAAACATGTCTTCGGAAGGAGTGTCGCTGTAGTCATGGATGACGTTGTAACTCTCTATGCTTGGTGATTGGGGTGAGATGGCTCCTTCTTGAACTTGCTCCACCTCCTTTGCTGGTGCTTGCCCCCAGCCGGGTGGCAAGAACTGTGCCAAGGTTGGTAGCACACGCCCCGGTCGAGGAAAAGGCTCGTCTCCCTCTAACATAGGGACAAATCTTGGCGGAGGCCGACGTTGACTTGGATCGAACCGCCCTAGAATTCTTGGGGGAGCATGTTCTGGCGAAACTGGGCGAGGATGCAGGGGTGGAAGCCTCCTTGCTATGGCCTTCAGTGCACCATCCTCCAAGGCTCCTCTTCGGGAATGGCTGGGGTCACCTGGCCAAAAGGGAGATACCTGCGTGTTGGAGAGGACGAGGTTGGATAGCCGGTCTTTAACTTGGGCCAGTGGCAACCATGTTTCTTCGAGCTTCGTGGCTTCACTTGGCGGAGACGGTAACTTCATGTTCACCATGTTTATTTCATGGTAATCTAGGTTGATAGCTTCTGGGTCGAGGTTGATCCTTCTCTCATTAATGGCTCTTTGGAGCCATTCTTTGAACGTGACACAATCTTCAATGACATGTCCCACATACCTGTGATATGGGCAAAATAAACGTTATCTGTCATCCTCACCTGATCAGGCCTCCGAGGCTCTGGTAAGTTCAAGGCTCGATGCTCCATAACCTGGTCGAACATGTCCTTGATGAGCTCCTGACGGAAGATGTACTGCTTCTTGAGGAGCTCCTGCATCGACGGGCGTTGCCTCCCTCCGGCTTGTTTGCCTCTTGCACCCAAGATGGGCACATGGCCTTGCGGTGCCGACGAGAAGACCTGGGTGGTGTTTGTTTCAGCTGGTGCATTCGCCCTGCTATCGTTGTTGACTTGTTTGGACGTTGAGGCGAAGCGCTTGGCGGGATCAAATGCGCTGGCATTCTTATAGAGCTCCATTATCTGTGGTGATTTCTCAAACTCAAGCTTCGTGGCTGCTACCGCCGTGCTGAGGGCACTAAAAGTTCTAGGCTCACACCGAGAGACTTCAAGTGACCAATGTTGCCGCATCCCATGGACGCACATTTCAATGGCATCCTCAAGGTGCATCACCCTGGCGAGACGCACATAACTATTGCGGAAGCGGACGACGTAGTCATCAATGGACTCGTCTTGCCGTTGTCGGACTTGCGCCAGCTCGACAACGGAGAAGTCCTTCTTCATGGCGACGAAGTGCTTCTTGAAAACCTCTTTCATGGCCGCCCAACTCCCAATGGGCCAACCGGTAAACGGCTGTACCAATGGAAGGTGGGCGCGGTTAATGACCCTAAAAATTGGCGAAGGAGAAGTGATAGGCTGTTTGCTGTGTCACCGCATGCCGCCTCGAAGTATGCCAAGTGCTCCCTTGCATCACCGGTTCCATCAAATTGACGGAACTTTGGTGGGTGCCACCCTGTGGGATACGCCATCTTGTCATGCCACGCCTCGTAAGGCTTCTCTAGCTCACTCACGGAGGTGCGAGGGACTTGATCTATCGCCATTTGCTTCAACTTCTTGTCCACCATATCCCCAACCATGTCGTGGTAGTCCTTTAGCATAACCGCGCGTGGTACTGCATTGGCAGAACCAGCAGGGCTAACCCAAGGCCGAGCTTGTGTGTTGGGGTCGTGTTGAGGCACATCATTTAAGGGCACCCTAGCAGGAGGGCCCACCTGAAGTTCCTCCTCTTGCGGATCGACCACTCTTTGAAGGACGCCATGTGGAGGGACGCCTTGGTTGTTCATCATGAGCTCAATAAACTGGTCAAGCTTTGACACCAACTGGTTAATCATCTGGCGCTGGCTTCTGACCTCTTCTTCTAGAGACACTTCTTGTGGTGCTACTATGTTTTCAGCACTTGGGCCATGGATGCCATCAATGGGTGACTTGGCAGCAGGATCTTGATCCATGAGGCTATCACCATGATTCACCATGCGAA
>NW_025236675.1:0-5141 GCF_018294505.1 Triticum aestivum | reverse complement strand
GATGCGTCCGGAGAGGTTGGAGATGAAGCGCCGGATGTATGCTAGCTTCCCTTGCAATGACCTCAACTCTTTGAGATCTTGAGGTAGTGGCATGTCGAGGATGGCTTTGATCTTCTTAGGCTCGATCTCTATGCCTCGGTGACGGACGACAAAACCGAGGAAGAGGCCTGACTGAACAGCAAAGGCACACTTCATCGGGTTCATCTTGAGTTGATGTTGACACAGCCGCTCAAAGACGACCCGAAGATCCTCCTGGTGGTGCTTGCGATCTTTGGTTTTGACTACCATGTCATCAACATAGCATTCCACCAAATGATGTATCAAATCACCAAGAATGCATGCCATAGCACGCTGGTACGTTGCACCGACATTCTTCAGTCCGAATGGCATGACTGTGTAGTAGAAGTTACCCTTCGGGGTCCTGAAAGCGGTGTCGATGGCGTCATCGGGATCCATCTTGATCTGGTTGTAGCCTGATGAACCGTCCATGAATGAAAGTGCGCCATGGCCTGTGGTGGAGTCGATGACGATTTCTGGGATTGGGAGAGGAAAGTCATCCTTCGGGCAAGCCCGATTCAGGTCACAGAAGTCCTGGCAGATTCGTATCTGCCCATTCTTCTTCTCCACCGGGACAATATTGGCGAGCCACCGTGGATACTTCGTCTCCTTGATGAAACCTGCAGCGATTAACTTGTCTACCTCTGTGATGACATCGTCTTCAAGTTCTGGACGTAACCGTCGTGACTGCTGCTTGATGGGACGGAATCGTGGGTCAATCGCCAACTTGTGCGTGGCGACACGAGGGTCCAAACCTGGCATCTCCTTGTAACTCCAGGCGAAGCAGTCTCGGTACTCCATCAAAAAGCTTCGATAGTCCTCTCGCTCCTCTTCCGTCAGCGTGGCGCTAACAAAAGTGGGGCGTGGGTCGACCTCTGTTCCAAGGTTGACTTGGACGAGGTCATCGATGGTGGGTTGCCCTCTGTCTTCTAACTCCTGTGGTGCTGATATGGAGCTAAGTTCCTTGGCATTACTTGGCTCACCGTTGGCTGAGTGTTGTTGATGAGGAACGGTGGGCAAAGTGTCGGAGTCAATGCTCGATGAGATGCAAGTGGCGTGACAGTCGACTCGTGTTCCACCATCGTGCTCCTCCTCTTCATCGAGGAAGTCGTAGGTGCAGCATCCCATCGTACGGTGTATCGGATTGCCAAGGACGAATAACATGGCATGCTGGTAGGTTGCACCCGCATTCTTCAGCCCAAAAGGCATGCCGGTGTTGTAGAAGTCTCCTTCTGGCATCGGTCGCCCTTTGTCTTCTGGTTCTTGTGGCGCTGGCGCAGAGCTGAGCTTCCCCTCATTGCTAGGGCCGTCGAGGTTGATGTAGCCAAGCCCAAACTTTTGTTGACCGCTTGTCTCCACCATTCCCCGCATATGGAGGGTGGCGGAGGCATCCTGTTGTTTCACCCAAGAGTGATCTCGGCCTTCTCCAACAAGCGAACCATCTTGGGCTCCGCCTTCATCCTTGATAGTACCTCCTCTGGATCACTGCAAGTTCGGGGAAATTCAAATACAAAATCACATTGTTTTACCCGCGGGACCTTGTAGAAAATGGTCTGGACTCTAGATCCAGAAAAATTGGGGATAGCCCAAACCTCCAATGGGGAAGTCACTGAGACATAGAGCGATGGGGGCTGTACACCTTGAGTTCCCCTTGCGACTTCCTCCACTTCTTTTATTCTTCTTCTATCGGCTATCAGTATGGGCTCATGTTCTTCCTTCCGAGGGTTGCGTGCCCGTAGTGTGATGGGTGGTGGTGCATCATTGCTGCGTGTTAGCATTGTGGAGCCTTCCTGGGCACCTGCAGAGCTTCCCAGTGTTAAACAAATGGGCTCTCGGCGCACCAAAGCTGATGAAGAAGTGGTAGCCTCTTGAGAAATTGTTGTAGCCGACCTCAGCGTGATTGGCATTGACGTTGGGAACCTTGCCTTCAAAATGGGACCGCTGGACCAGGCATAGAAGATCCTGTTCCACATGATGTCAAAGCAGAGCCCCCTACCTGCAACTGGGAAGAGGGGCTATAGTCGTACCGCGCAGATGAAGATGATCGCCTATGGACTTGGCTCCTGTGACTCCGAGAGGAGGAGCCCTTTGCATCCGCGGGCGAGCACGGCATGATGGGGAGCTTCATCTCAGCTACTAGCCCAAAACTTGGTTTGGTCAAGAGACCCACTGGGGTGTTGTGCGCCCCAACTGCTGGTCGCTATCTACAATGGGGAAGTAGTACTTCGCATCTGCATGGTGAGACTCCTGCACAGTATAAGGAGATATGTTGCCGATGATGCGCTTTTGTGTGCCGCTAGCGTCGAGGAACTTCAGGCATTGATGGAGGGTGGATGGCACAACGCGGTACTTGTGGATCCACGGTCTTCCTAGAAGGGCAGAGTAGGAGCTATTCGCCTCGATGACAAAGAACCGCACCTTGAAGCTAAAAGTTGACATCTGGATCTTCAATGTAATGGCACCTAGCGTAGGCTTCCCTTGGTTGTCGAAGCTGCAGATCATCATGTCAGTAGCCTCCAAGTCGTCCACCGAAAACCTACCCGCGTCAAACTCCGAAGAGGGAGAATGTTCACGGCAGACCCTGGGTCTATGAGGATCCTGCAAAGATGTGCAACACCAATATTACCTTCCACATACAGTGGCCGGTTGTGGTCACCATCATCTATGAGCTTGTCCTCTTCATCGAATGTGATCTCGTTCACGAACAAGGGGTTGGAGCAAAGACGGTGTTTCGCCATGGACACTTCTTAGAGTTTCGGGGCTTGGAGCGCCTTGATAAGGGCCTCGCAAAGGTCGGGCACCATCATGAGCGTGTCATGCACACTCAAAAGTGCTGGAATCCGCTTGAGGTGGGCGATGATGTTGTAGTCGACGTCACGTGCCTTCATCTTCTCTTGGCCTTGATGTTCGTGTCCCCCCTACAAAGGCACCTCCTTTGGGGCGGTTGTCTTCTGCACCCTTGTCGACTTGATATTTAGTGGTTCAGGTAGGACCTTGCCCCCACGTGGGTTCATGTTCACCTCTTCCAATGGCACTTCCTTTGTTGCCTCTTCGGCATGGAGGACCGCCTGCTCTTCAGGAGTAAACATGTCTTCGGAAGGAGTGTCGCTGTAGTCATGGATGACGTTGTAACTCTCTATGCTTGGTGATTGGGGTGAGATGGCTCCTTCTTGAACTTGCTCCACCTCCTTTGCTGGTGCTTGCCCCCAGCCGGGTGGCAAGAACTGTGCCAAGGTTGGTAGCACACGCCCCGGTCGAGGAAAAGGCTCGTCTCCCTCTAACATAGGGACAAATCTTGGCGGAGGCCGACGTTGACTTGGATCGAACCGCCCTAGAATTCTTGGGGGAGCATGTTCTGGCGAAACTGGGCGAGGATGCAGGGGTGGAAGCCTCCTTGCTATGGCCTTCAGTGCACCATCCTCCAAGGCTCCTCTTCGGGAATGGCTGGGGTCACCTGGCCAAAAGGGAGATACCTGCGTGTTGGAGAGGACGAGGTTGGATAGCCGGTCTTTAACTTGGGCCAGTGGCAACCATGTTTCTTCGAGCTTCGTGGCTTCACTTGGCGGAGACGGTAACTTCATGTTCACCATGTTTATTTCATGGTAATCTGGGTTGATAGCTTCTGGGTCGAGGTTGATCCTTCTCTCATTAATGGCTCTTTGGAGCCATTCTTTGAACGTGACACAATCTTCAATGACATGTCCCACATACCTGTGATATGGGCAAAATAAACGTTATCTGTCATCCTCACCTGATCAGGCCTCCGAGGCTCTGGTAAGTTCAAGGCTCGATGCTCCATAACCTGGTCGAACATGTCCTTGATGAGCTCCTGACGGAAGATGTACTGCTTCTTGAGGAGCTCCTGCATCGACGGGCGTTGCCTCCCTCCGGCTTGTTTGCCTCTTGCACCCAAGATGGGCACATGGCCTTGCGGTGCCGACGAGAAGACCTGGGTGGTGTTTGTTTCAGCTGGTGCCTTCGCCCTGCTATCGTTGTTGACTTGTTTGGACGTTGAGGCGAAGCGCTTGGCGGGATCAAATGCGCTGGCATTCTTATAGAGCTCCATTATCTGTGGTGATTTCTCAAACTCAAGCTTCGTGGCTGCTACCGCCGTGCTGAGGGCACTAAAAGTTCTAGGCTCACACCGAGAGACTTCAAGTGACCAATGTTGCCGCATCCCATGGACGCACATTTCAATGGCATCCTCAAGGTGCATCACCCTGGCGAGACGCACATAACTATTGCGGAAGCGGACGACGTAGTCATCAATGGACTCGTCTTGCCGTTGTCGGACTTGCGCCAGCTCGACAACGGAGAAGTCCTTCTTCATGGCGACGAAGTGCTTCTTGAAAACCTCTTTCATGGCCGCCCAACTCCCAATGGGCCAACCGGTAAACGGCTGTACCAATGGAAGGTGGGCGCGGTTAATGACCCTAAAAATTGGCGAAGGAGAAGTGATAGGCTGTTTGCTGTGTCACCGCATGCCGCCTCGAAGTATGCCAAGTGCTCCCTTGCATCACCGGTTCCATCAAATTGACGGAACTTTGGTGGGTGCCACCCTGTGGGATACGCCATCTTGTCATGCCACGCCTCGTAAGGCTTCTCTAGCTCACTCACGGAGGTGCGAGGGACTTGATCTATCGCCATTTGCTTCAACTTCTTGTCCACCATATCCCCAACCATGTCGTGGTAGTCCTTTAGCATAACCGCGCGTGGTACTGCATTGGCAGAACCAGCAGGGCTAACCCAAGGCCGAGCTTGTGTGTTGGGGTCGTGTTGAGGCACATCATTTAAGGGCACCCTAGCAGGAGGGCCCACCTGAAGTTCCTCCTCTTGCGGATCGACCACTCTTTGAAGGACGCCATGTGGAGGGACGCCTTGGTTGTTCATCATGAGCTCAATAAACTGGTCAAGCTTTGACACCAACTGGTTAATCATCTGGCGCTGGCTTCTGACCTCTTCTTCTAGAGACACTTCTTGTGGTGCTACTATGTTTTCAGCACTTGGGCCATGGATGCCATCAATGGGTGACTTGGCAGCAGGATCTTGATCCATGAGGCTATCACCATGATTCACCATGCGAA
>NW_025236674.1:0-5142 GCF_018294505.1 Triticum aestivum | reverse complement strand
CTGGTATGAGATAGTCCTTGGTTGATTTATAGAATGCTCATTGCACCTCACATAAATCTTTTGAGTATGGCTTTATAGAATGCTTCATGTGCTTCACTTATATCATTTAAAGTTTGGATTTCCTATTTCTCTTCAAATAGAAAACAACCATTTGTAGAATGCTCTTTTGCTTCACTTATATTTGTTAGAGTGTGGGCATATCTTTTGTAGAAAGAATTAAACTCTCTTGCTTCACTTATATCTATTTAGAGAGATGACAGGAATTGGTCAATCACATGGTTAGTCATAAAATCCTACATAAACTTGTGGATCACTAAATATGATATGTTTGATTCCTTGCAATAGTTTTGCGATATAGTGATGATAATATGTGGGAGGTACTCGTAGATGGTTGTGTTCAGTAAGGATGTTGGTGTTAAGGTTTGTGATTCCCGAAGCATGCACGTATGGTCTACTAACTATGTAACCAAATTGGCGCGCATTGTATTTTCATTGTTTATCTTTGCGTGTAGGCGGGTGCGTGCGATGGTTAACTCCTACCAACCTCCCCCCTAGGAGTATGCGTGTAGTACTTTGTTTCAAGGGCTTTTAAATTTTTGCAATAAGTATGTGAGTTCTTTATGACTAATGTTGAGTCCATGGATTATACGCACTTTTAGCTTTCCATCATTGCTAGCCTCTTCAGTACCGTGCATTGCCCTTTCTCACCTCGAGAGTTGGTGCAAACTTCGCCGGTGCATCCAAACCCCGTGATACGATACGCTCTATCACACATAAGCCTCCTTATATCTTCCTCAAAACAACCACCAAACCTACCTATCATGGCATTTCCATAGCCATTCCGAGATATTATTGCCATGCAACTTCCATCATCATCATATACATGACTTGAGCATTCATTGTCATATTGCTTTGCATGATCGTAAGATAGCTAGCATGATGTTTCATGGCTTGTCCGTTTTTGATGTCATTACTACGCTAGATCATTGCACATCCCGGTACACCGCCGGAAGCATTCATGTAGAGTCATATGTTTGTTCCAGTATCGAGTTGTAACATTGAGTTGTAATTAAATAAAAGTGTGATGATCATCATTATAGAGGATTTCCCCATATAAAAAAAGAAAAAGAAAAAGACAAAAAAAAGAAGACAAAAAAGGAAAGGCCAAAGAAGCCTAAATAAAAAAGGGGGCCAAAGAAGCCCACCCAAAAAAAGAAAAAAAGAAAAAAAGAAAAAAAGGGGCAATGTTACTATCCTTTTTTCCACACTTGTGCTTCAAAGTAGCACCATGTTCTTCATATAGTGAGTCTCCTATGTTGTCACTTTCATATACTAGTGGGAATTTTCATTATAGAACTTGGATTGTATATTCAACCGACGGGCTTCCTCCAATACCGTAGGTCTTCATGAGCAAGCAAGTTGGATGCACACCCACTTAGTTTCTTTTGTTGAGCTTTCATACACTTATAGCTCTTAGTGCATCCATTGCATGGCAATCCCTACTCCTCGCATTGACATCAATTGATGGGCGTTTCCATAGCCCGTTGATTAGCCGCGTCGATGTGAGACTTTCTCCCTTTTTCTCTTCTCGACATAACCTCCACCATCATATTCTATTCCACCCATAATGCTATATCCATGGCTCACGCTCATGTATTGCGTGAAGGTTGAAAAAGTTTGAGAATACTAGAGTATGTAACAATTGCTTGGCTGACATCGGGACAGGCATGAGGGGTACCTTGTGTTAAGAAAAGGGAGCATACAAGACTATATGATTTTGTAGAGATAACTTTTTGAATCGTTGGTATTTTGAAAGACATGATTGTTTGTTGGGATGCGCTAAGTATTATTTTTTTATGTCAAATGATAGACTATTGCTTTGAATCACTCGTGTCTTAATATTAATGCCATGATTAGACATATGATCAAGATTATGCTAGGTAGCATTCCACATCAAAAATTATCTTTTTTATCATTTACCTACTCGAGGACGAGTAGGAAATAAGCTTCGGGATGCTCATACGTCTCCGTCGTATCTATAAATTTTTTATTGTTCCATGCCAATATTCTTCAACTTTCATATACTTTTGGCAACTTTTTATACTATTTTTGGGACTAACATATTGATCCAGTGCCCAGTGCCAGTTCCTGTCTATTGCATGTTTTATGTTTCGCAGAAAGCCAATATCAAATAGAATCCAAACGGGATAAAAACGGATGGAGAATTATTTTGGAATATTTGGGATTTTTCGGAGGAAGAATCAACGCGAAACGGTGTCCGGGGTGGCCACGAGACAGGGGGCATGCCCTACCCCCTGGGCGCGCCATGGACTCTCGTGGGCCACGCATAAGGCGGTTGACGCTCTTCTTTTGCCGCAAGAAAGCTAATTTTACTAGAAAAATCTGGGCGAAATATTCACCCCAATCAGAGTTACGGATCTCCGGATATTATAGAAACGGTGAAGGGGTAGAATCAGGGAGGCAGAAACAGAGAGATAGATCCAATCTCGGAGGAGCTCTCGCCCCTCACACGCCATGGGAGACAAGGACCATAGGGGAAACCCTTCTCCCATCTAGGGAGAAGGTCAAGGAAGAATAAGAAGAAGGGGGGCTCTCTCCCCCTTGCTTCTGGTGGCGCCCGAGCGCTGCCGGGGGCCATCATCATCACCGCGATCTTCACCAACACCTCCATCTTCTTCACCAACATCTCCATCACCTTCCCCCATCTATATTCAGCGGTCCACTCTCCCGAAACCCGTTGTACCCTCTACTTGAACATGGTGCTTTATGCTTCATATTATTTTCCAATGATGTGTTGCCATCCTATGATGTCTGAGTAGATTTTCGTTGTCCTATCGGTGATTGATGAATTGCTATGATTGGTTTGAGTTGCATGTTTTATTATTGGTGCTGTCATATTGTGCCCTCCGAGTCGCGCAAGCGTGAGGGATTCCCGATGTAGGGTTTGCAATATGTTTATGATTTGCTTATGGTGGGTGGCGTGAGTGACAGAAGCACAGACCCGAGTAAGTAGGTTGTTTGCGTATGGGATAAAAGGGGACTTGATACTTAAATGCTATGGTTGGGTTTTACCTTAATGAATATTTAGTAGTTGAGGATGCTTCCTAGAGTTCCAATCATAAGTGCATATGATCCAAGTAGAGAAAGTATGTTAGCTTATGCCTCTCCCTCAAATAGACTTGCAATAGTGATTATCGGTCTAGTAACATAGTCAATTGCTTTGGGACAATTTCACAACTCCTACCACCACTTTTCCACACTCGCTATATTTACTTTATTGCTTCTTTATCTAAACAGCCCCTAGTTTATATTTACACGTTCTTTATTATCTTGCAAACCTATCCTATCACACCTACAAAGTACTCCAAGTTTCATACTTGTTATAGGTAAAGTGAACGTCAAGCGTGCGTAGAGTCGTATCAGTGGCCGATAGGACTTGAGAGAGTATTTGTTCTACCTTTAGCTCCTCGTTGGGTTCGACACTCTTACTTATCGAAAGAGGCTACAACTATCCCGTATACTTGCGGGTTATCAAGACCTTTTTCTGGCGCCGTTGCCGGGGAGTCATAGCGTGGGGTGCATATTCTCGTGTGTGCTTGTTTGCTTTATCACTAAGTAATTTTTATTTCCTGTTCTCAGTTGTTCTCTATCTTTAGTTATGGATATGGAACACGAAATACCAAAAAAATTAGGTGTACTTGCTACTCATGGAGATGGGGTAACTCCTAAAACCCTCGATCCTCATTATCTGAAAGATATTATGTACTACTTTGATAATCCTGAGAAAACACCATTCAACTATATAAAGGGAGACATGTTGGATCGACGTGAATACTTTAGGGATTATCGCTTGACACAAAAAGGGAAACTACTATGGGATCAATTATTATGTTGCGTTGGTATGCCCGGGATCTATGCTTGAGATATGATATTACTTGTTGCTCTAGGATGAAGGCTCCACACCTTCCCTTTTCATGCAAATTTAATGATAATGAAACCTTAGCTTCTTATGCTAATGGTATATATGATTACTATGATGTTGAACAAATGGAAGAATTTGTTGCTTTTAAGGCTGCTTATGAAATTGAATCTTTGTTTGAAAAGTATGAAGCTTTTGATGATGGTGGTGTTTATTGGCCTGAAAATCTTGCTATACTTAGATATTGCTATGAAAATTATGAATACAATTACTATATTAATGCATTTATTGAGGAAGTCTCCATTGTCCAAGAAGAGACTAATATTTTGCAGGAAGCTATGGAAGAAGAAATTGATGAAACTATGAGCCCATTAGATGAAAAAGATGATGAGGAGAGCGAAGAACAAAAGGAGGAAGAGCGGATTGATCACCCGTGCCCACCTTCTAACGAGAGTAACTCTTCAACTCATACATTGTTTAATTCCCCTTCGTGCTTACCGAAGGATGATTGTTATGATGATTGCTATGATCCTGTTGATTCTCTTGAAATATCCCTTTTTGATGATGCTTGCTATGCTTGTGGCCAAGATGCCAATATGAATTATGCTTATGGAGATGAACTTTCTATAGTTCCTTATGTTAAACATGAAGTTGTTGCTATTGCACCCACGCATGGTAGTCCTATTATCTTTTTGAATCCTCCCAACTACACTATATCGGAGAAATTTGCACTTAGTAAGGATTATTTTGATGGGTTGCCTTTTATCATTGCACATGATAATTTTTATGAATGTGATATGCATGTGCTTGCTGCTCCTACTTGCAATTATTATGAGAGAGGAACTACATCTCCACCTCTCTATGTTTCCAATATGATAAAAATTGCAAGAAACTGCTTATACTATGCATTGGCCTTTACTTTGTGTGCATGAATTGTTCTTTTATGACATGCCGATGCATAGGAAGAGAGTTAGACTTCGTTGTTGCATGATATATGTTACTTTGTGCTCACTACTAAATTACAAATCATTGTTAATTAAAATTGGCTTTGATATACCTTGGGATCCGGGTGGATCCATTACTTGAGCACTTTATGCCTAGATTAATGGCTTTAAAGAAAGCGCTGCCAGGGAGACAACCCAGAAGTTTTATAGAGTCATTTATTTCTTTTGAGTGCTTTTATATAGTTTAAAACAAAAAAA
>NW_025236673.1:0-5142 GCF_018294505.1 Triticum aestivum | reverse complement strand
AGAGAACTAGTCAGGTTAACTAGTTTAATTAGGTTAATTATCTAGGTTAATTAGTGCAAAAATTTATTTAGGGCTTTGACAGAGAACTAGCTGCGTTAACTAGTTTAATTAGGTTAATTATGTAGGTAAACTAGATTAACTAACTAGGTTAAATAGGTAGGTTAATTAGGTTCGTTGGATTAACAAGCTAGGTTAAGTAGGTTGGCTAGGTTAGAGGAAAATGTTATTTTAGAGCATTAGGTCAGAAGGGTTAGAGAAATGGAGTTCCTTTGCAATTTAATTGGGTTATGTCCTAGGCAGAGAAGGGTTAGAGATAATAATGTGTGTTTGTGTGAGAGAGAGGAATAGCTAGATCAACATAATTTGGGTTTTGTCCTAGGCAGAGAAGTGTTTAGTGAAGGAAAAGAATTTAGGCAAATTTTATTTTAAAGATGATCCCTTCCTAGACTTTTATTGTTGATTATATCTTTTCATTGAAGTGGTCATGTTATATCTTTTCATTGAAGTGGTTCCATTATGCCTAAGTGGCTTTGTTGTTTCCAGGGAATGATGCTGAGTGGCCTATGTTTTGCCGGAATGTTGATTCATTTCTGTTCCGGCAAATTTTAGGTTCTCGATTTGTCCACTTTTTAGCAATGGTCATGCCGAAATTTTCCGTGAATTTCGGCATGACTTGTGCTACCAACTAGGACATATCGAGTGCCCGGGATTTGCCGCACCAGGAAGGAGTCAACATTCCTACAAAATAATAGGCCTTTTTATGTCATTATTCATTTTATTAGGTGAATTAATTGACTAGATTTAATCATAGGAAACATGGCTAGCAACGATGAAGGACATGGTTCTGGTGATTGCGTCGATGCCTACCAAGCGGCAGACGAATTTTTTAGCCTTACCGACGATCAACCGATGTTGTTGCTGGGCCCATCGGTGGCATCGGGGACTGAGACCGACACGCAGACCGGTGCTGAGACTGAGACCGGCGCTGAGACTCAGACCGGCATCGGAACCGGCGCTGAGACTGAGACCGGTGCTGCCTCAGGGAGCGGAGCCGGTGTAGAACCGAAAGCAAAGAGGCAACGGCTTCCTAACAAACTCAGGACTACTAGGCTGGTGGTCACGGAGGTGGACGACGGCATTTTTGAGCCAAAGGCGCCCGAGGAAGCTCGCTCGTGCTACGGCAATCAAATAGGCTGCATCGTACGGATAACCGCAACCATCAACGATGAGAAACTACAGAAGATAGAAAATATGATGAGCTCCCTCCTAAAGAAGTTTCACCAGATATTCTTGTTCCCGGGCCGGAATGAGAAGGATTATGAAGATCCAGACGAGGACCCGGCAATGAAGAAGATAAACAAACACGCCATGACCAAGTTTAGCGACGCGTTGGCCGCCTGGAAAACTCGAGTGAAAGCAAGGATCATCGACAAGAAGGAACCCTACTCCGAGATTGTAAAGGATAATCCGACAATCACGGAAGACCAGTTTCAAATATTCAAGGAGGCTTGCGAGGCCGAAGCTGCCAAAAACAAGTCTAAGTACATGAAGGGGCTTCAAGAGAGGAACATTGGGAGCCACCACCTCGGAAGCCGTGGTTACGGCGGAAAGAGGTCCAAATGGGCCAAGGAGGACTCGGAAGCCGCGAGTCTGGGCATCCCAGACCCCTTGGCGGATTTCACCGTCCCGCAGGAGCGTGACGTCCTGAGGGCCCGGCACCGTTGGGACCCAATGAAGAAGGTTTACGACACAACACCGGTCGTTACGGAGTTCATGAGACTGCTGATAATTTTAGTTTCTGATCAATTCAACTGCACACATTAGTCATATTTGTAAACGATCCTTGTGCCTTTTGCAGAGAGAGCAGCACCGGATTGCGGCCGAAAGCGACTCGCCGTCTGAGGCATTGGCGAGGCCCAAGTGGGACACTCCATTCAACCGGGCGTTGAACATATTGAAACAACAACCGGTGGATACTCGACCGTCGTATGGACGCGTGCACTGTGTCGGAGACGGCGCCACATGGAAGAAGTACTACCGTGAGACCACGGAGGAGAGAAAGGAAAAATGGAGGTTAACTGAAGAAAACATCGACAAGAAGGTTGAGATTGCGGTTGAGAAGAAATCATCTCAGACAGTCGCAACAGCGGTAGCTGCCGCAAAACAGGTGGTTGCAGATTTGTATACTTCCTTGGTGACGGGCGTTATCACTTGGACAAGGCAAAATCCAGAAAAAAAAATGCAGAGGACTTTCCCCTTGCTGACTTCTTGGGAACACCTGCTCCTGCACCGGCTCCCGCACCTGCTCCCGCACCGGCTCCCGCCCCTGCTCCCGCACCAGACGTGCTCGGCGGTGCTTCGTCTTTGGCTGAGCTCGACGCCCTCACGATATCTGTCACACCGGCCCCCTTCAATATAAATGTATAATCTCCCGTTTTCGTTGCCTTTCGGATGTCTCATGTCGCAGACTTTTCTTTGCAGGCCGACGAAACCCCGTGCACCATATTGTACACCATCGGCGACCAGAAGGTGGACGTGGGAAAGGCGACGATAATGAAGCCGAAGGAACCATTGTTCCACAGCCGGCCGATCCCCCCGAAAGTCTTCAAGGTTTCCGTTGCTAGTGTCGAACCGGGCCACGAGAATTTGCCTCCTCCAACACTACTGGTCGATGACGAGGAGACACCGCGGCGGCTTGGTGATTGTTGCAATGGGTGGGTCCTGTTGTGGCCAAAGAATCTGCTTCGTCTGGAGGCGGTCGGGAGCACACCCACGAGCACGCAGCCTCAGCAAGGTATGAACATCAACACCCCACCTACCCAATTAGCGTCGGGTGTCGGGTTGGGTGATAGCGGACGGGGTAAGGAGGAGACTTTATTAGTTGCTGATGACGTCGCCATGGATGAGGATGAGGACGACGGTGGCGTTGAACAGTATGTCTATACTGGCGCCTCCTCAGGGTTTGAGCGTCATGAGTCAGTGCCTGAATTGCCGTCTCAACGTATTATGGACGACCTTCCGGTAGTAAAGAAGTCTAGGAAGAGAGCGAGGAAAGGCAAAAAAGCTGATTCTATGATCCAGCAGCCTCGGCTTTAGGACCGTATAGATATCCCCGATGCGGATAAATGGCATATCCCCGGTCAACCAATCCTACCCGCAACAACACTACAGGCCAGATTCGGCGATCTAAGGAGACTTCATGACGATGTGCTCTGGGTAGAGAAAGGCCTCATCGCCTCGACAAATCCAGGATACCTACTCTACGTGGTTAACGTTCCGCGGCAAAGGTTGTACGTCGACAGCTTCCCCGCGGATAAGTTCTTCCTCCGATTCGATTACATATTCGACATGTTTCACGTGAAGAAGCTGGATTTTACGTTTGTCCGCCTTTATGCCTTGCACATGAACTACATCATCGGGGTTGAGCAGATATCTCATATCTGTGTCGCCGACCCGTACTACATGCACGAGGCCTTCTTGGGAGTCTGCGCAGAGCACCGTGTATACGCGAGGGAATACATCGTCAATTTCATGCTCGCCAATAAGAACAAGGGGGCGATTCTCGTGCCTTATCATCCCATGTAAGTCATCCGCGCTGCTATCCTTCCTTCGATTTCAATCATTCATTTGCACCGTGGAGGCTAAGTAATTTGAGGTGTACTTATTTTGCGCAGCGGCGGGCGCGCCGTCCTCATCATCCTATACCCCCAATTCTCCCACGCTCTTTACTTGGACTCGTCGAAGAACATTCACAAAAAGGATTACACCCACATCAAGGATGTTCTCGACAGTGCTATGTTTTACTACCAAGCAAGGGGTGGAGAGGTCAGGAACAAGAAGAGAAGGGGCGGCAGGGTCGCCTTCGCCCATAAGACCGACTGCTGCTGCATCCAGCAACCAAGCGATTCTCTTAATGATGGATTCTATGTCATACACCACATGCTGGAGTACAGACGGGATCACCAGAATCTTCGCATGTCACCTAGATCCGGCGATGCCCATATTCTGCAATGGGCAAAAGACGTAGGAGATATCGAGGATCATCGACTTCGAGCTGAGTTCTATCACATCCAGCGCGAACTTGCCCAAATCATCATGAAGGAGGTCGTTGGAAAAACAGGGATGTTCTACGAAGAAAGACAAATGTCGCGGGAAGACGTCCGAACATGGATAGCCTCTCAGCATCTCGACAAGAAGCCTTTCACTAAGCTCGAGGACTATCTCCCTGACCTCGATGGATGGCACGGCATGTTGTAGTGATTGTCGATATATAATAATGTGTCCGTTTAGTCCATACTTTCTGTATGACAAAACTTTGAGTTATGCGCAGTGAAACTTTATTTCTGATGTAATTAAACCATCCTCCTTCTCGACCAGCGAAGATCACTCTAGTTAGAGCATTTTGGGTACGATGAACTTTGTTATTTATGCTTATGATATGTTGTTTCTATTTTTGTCAAGTCTGTCTCTTTCTGTTGCTCAACTATATATGTTGCATATCATCGACTCATGTGACGATGCAGGTGCATAGATCATCAATGGCGAAGAAGTGCTACGCCAGGAGTATATATACAACGAGTGGCCGGAGTGTCAGGCCCAGGTGTTACCGGTTTCCGGTTTCCGAGCGATAGGCAGTAGTTAGTTTAGGTTCACGCTAATGCGAGGGAGGGATATGAACTCACGTACTCAAAATGATAGTTCTTCTCGCGTATACCATTGTTTAGATGGATGACGATGTATTTGCAAGTAATAAAGGACTTGTATCGCTATTTTCGAGATGATGACAAGAGACCACTTTGTGTTGGATGATGATTATGATGAGACTATTTGTATGTATATGCTATAATTACATTTGTGGTCTTGCAGGCATTTGTATATGTATCATGATGACATTTCTATGCGCTAAAGATTCTTCTATAAAGCCTGTTCAAATACAAAACAAATATGCCAAAAAAAAACAAAAAACCTGTTAAATTAGCAGTAGCGAGTATATAAAAGTTAGCAGTAGCACCGCGATAGCAGTAGCGCGTCGTTGCAAAGCGTGCTAGAGCTACTAGCAGTAGCGAGCTTCCAATAACCCACTGCTGCTACACTTGTGTAGCAATAGCGCCAGTGACCACGCGCTACTGCTATGTGTTAACT
>NW_025236672.1:0-5143 GCF_018294505.1 Triticum aestivum | reverse complement strand
TACAAACTGAATCATCAAAATCTTCAAACGTTTTAAACATAGATTCAATCTCATAAGCACCCATAAAAGCAACAAATTCTTCTATTTGTTACACATCATAGTAATCATATATACTATTAGCATAAGAAGCCAAGGTTTTATTATCATTAAATTTGCAAGAAAAGGGAAGGTGTGGAGCCTTCTTCCTAGAGCAACAAGTATAATCATATCTCAAGCATAGTTGCCTAGCATACCAATATAACATATAAATTTGATCCCATAATAGTTTCCCTTTTTGTGTCAACCGATAATCCCTAAAGTATTCACGTTGATCCAACGTGTCTCCCATAACATAATTGAATGGGGTTTCTCAGGATTATCAAAGTAGTACATAATATCTTTCACATAATGAGCATCGAGGGGTTTTAGGAGGTTCCCCATCTCCATGAGTAGCAAGTACACCTAATTTTTTTGGTATTTTGTGTTCCATATCCATAGCTAAAGATAGAGAACAACTTAGAACATCAAATAAGAATTACTTAGTGATAAAGCAAACAAGCACACATGAGAATATTCACCCCACGCTATGACTCCCCGGCAACGGCGCCAGAAAAAGGTCTTAGTAACCCACAAGTGTAGGGGATAATTGTAGCCTCTTTCGATAAGTAAGAGTGTCAAACCCAACGAGGAGCTAAAGGTAGAACAAATATTCTCTCAAGTCCTATCTGCCACCGATACAACTCTACGCACGCTTAGTGTTCGCTTTACCTAGAACAAGTATGAAACTAGAAGTACATTGTAGGTGTTGTTGGATAGGTTTGCAAGATAATAAAGAGCATGTAAATATAAAGTAGGGGATGTTTAGATAAAGAAGCAATAAAGTAAATATAGCGAGTGTGGAAAAGTGGTGGTAGGAGTTGTGAAATTGTCCCTAAGCAATTGACTATCTTACTAGACCAATAGCAAGTTTTATGTGGGAGAGGCATAAGCTAACATACTTTCTCTACTTGGATCATATGCACTTATGATTGGAACTCTAGCAAGCATCCGCAACTACTAAAGATCATTAAGGTAAAACCCAACCATTGCATTAAAGTATCAAGTCCCCTTTATCCCATACGCCACAACCCCCTTACTTGGGTTTATGCTTCTGTCACTCAAGCAACCCACTATAAGCGAATCATGAACGTATTGCAACACCCTACAACGGGAATCCCTCACGCTTGCGCGACACGGAGGGCACAATATGATAGAAACATAAGCACAAGCAAATTAAACCAACCATAGCAATTCATCAATCACCGGTAGGACAAAGAAAATCTACTCAGACATCATAGGATGGCAACACACCATTGGATAATAATATGAAGCATAAAGCACCATGTTCAAGTAGAGGGTACAACGGGCTGCAAAAGAGTGGACCGCTGAATATAGATGGGGGAAGGTGATGGAGATGTTGGTGAAGATGGCAGAGGTGTTGCTGAAGATCGCGATGATGATGATGGCCCCCGGCAGCGCTCAGGCGCCACCAAAAGCAAGGGGGAGAGAGCCCCCTTCTTATTCCTAGATGGGAGAAGGGTTTCCCCTCTGGTCCTTGGCTCCCCTGGCGTAGGAGAGGCGAGAGCCCCTTCGATATTGGCTATATCTCTCTGTCTCTTTTTGTTTCTGCGTTCTCAGATTCTGCCCTGGAACCGTTTCTTTTATATCCGGAGATCCGTAACTCCGATTGGATTGAAACCTTCGCCCAGATATTTTTCCAAAAATTAGCTTTCTTGCGGCCAAAGAAGAGCAGCAACCGCCTTACGAGGGGCCCACGAGGGCTAGGGGTGCGCCCACTTAAAGTGGTGGCGTGGGCCACCCTCGTGGCCACCTCGGGCACCGTCTCGCGTTGATTCTTCCTCCCAAAAATCACAAATATTCCAAGATAATTCTCCGTCCGTTTTTATCCCGCTTGGACTTCGTTTGATATTGGGTTTCTGCGAAATATAAAACATGCAACAAACAGGAACTGACACTGGGCACTGGATCAATATGTTAGTCCCAAACATAGTATAAAATGTTGCCAAAAGTACATAAAAGTTTAATAATATTGGCATGGAACAATCAAAAATTATAGATACGACGGAGACGTATCAGGCAGCAGCAACAACTTTTTCATCAAGCAACAACTTTCTCTTTGCCGTGGGTAACAGAACCCGGTGGTTTATCTGATGCCATGGTAGCAAGCATTGGTGATGATCTCAATGGAGGTGAAACTTTTGCTGGAGAGGGTGTTTGATACGGCTTGTTCAGAAGAGCCCGTTGATCATCCATAAGAATCTCTTTGGAAACATTATCGTCAGAAGAATCATCAGATGAGGCAGATCATGCCTTCTTTGATTTTTTTTGGCAACTGATTTCTTTCTCGAAGCTCGACAAGAAACAGAGTTCCTCTTCTTCTTTTCTTTTTGGGCGGAAACCCGTTCCTTCTTCTCTTGCATGACTCGCTGGGTTAACTCGGAATTTCTTTGTTCTACCTAATTTTTTCTTCGAGGCCTTAGCTTCACGGTTGGCCTTGGCCTTTGCTCTCTTTTCCACTTCCTCGGGAAAATCAGCAGTTGTCTTCAATGAATTAGCATGAGCATTAGCAGGAGGAGCTGGCCTAACTTTTTCATCATCTTGACCTAGGCAGCCCTCTGCAAAACAGTCATTCCAGGGTGGAGTGAATGCGAACAATATCTGATATTTCCTTCAGACTTTTTCATAGTTGAACCACTTCTTCGCCCAATGACAGCGAATCTTCTGCAACTTGTTATCTTTTGGTGGCAGTTTCAACTCCAGGTGGAGTTTTGTAAGTTTCGGGATTAGACATCTCAGCCGCGGTGTTCCTCTCTCTACCGCGACCACTCTTCTTCGGATTCCCATCAGAGAACAGGGTCTTGGAATCAGTGATTTGCTCATCCCCGGGCTGACTGTGAGCCGAAGTGATATCATCTTCTTCTTTATCAAGTTATGACTCAAATTTCTTCTTCGGCACCTTTGACGGCTTAATTGCTTTTCTTTCAGCCGACTTTGCTCTTTCAGCCACACGCGGTAGTTGAGGAATTTCTTCCTCGGACCCAAACTGCTCTTCCGAACTATGAGCCATGACCACTCCTGGAAAAAAACAATGTGAGGGAAAATAGGAAGGGTTCACAAACATGCACATACGCATTTTTGACTGAAAATGACAAGTTTTTCAAAAACAATGAAGGAATCCATGGTATGCATATTTAAATGATATGATTGATACAATTGCATAGCACCATAGGGCACAGTGAAAACTTATCTAATCTTTCAGAAGGATACTGTCACGCCCAATATGTGATACTATCCTAAAGAGACTCGAAGGTCCCACCAAGGATAGAACCGCATATTGAAACGCTTTTGCAAGGTGGATATCATTACATCAACAATACATAATAGATGGAGATACATACAAAAAGCATACAATGCCACACGAATACAACATCACCTTACATAAGAGCACCATCCGACTACGGATGAAACACACACAGAAACTCAAACGACATCCACCCTGCTAGCCCAGGACCTGGAACCTATCCCCTGATCGAATAAGAAGCAGAAGAAGAACTCCAAAACAAGCAAACATCGCTCTCGTGTCAAGATCATCGCATAACCTGTACCTGCAACTGTTGTTGTAGTAATCTGTGAGCCATGAGGACTCAGCAATCCCATTACCATGGGTATCGAGACTAGCAAAGCTTAAAGGGTAAGGAAGGGGTTGTCTCCGCGATCAGATCGCAGAAACTTTATTTTCTTGTTACGATGATTTTTCCACTTCACTCTGAAATTCTTTGAACCTTTCAACTATTTCAGACTTATGTTTCATCAAGTAGATATACCCATATCTGCTCAAATCATCTTGTGAAGGTAAGAAAACAACGATGCTTGCCACGAGCAACAGCACTCATTGGATCGTATACATCGGTATGTATTATTTCCAACAAGTCAGTAACTCGTTCCATTGTTCCGAAGAACGGAGTTTTAGTCATCTTGCCCAAAAGGCACGGTTCGCAAGCATCAAATGATTCATAACCAAGTGATTCCGAAAATCCATCTTTATGGAGTTTCTTCATGCGCTTTACACTGATATGACCCAAACGGCAGTGCCACAAATAAGTTGCACTATCATTATTAATTTTGCATCTTTTGGCATCAATATTATGAATATGTGTATCACTACGATCGAGATCCAATGAACCATTTTCATTGGGTGTGTAACCATATAAGGTTTTATTCATGTAAATAGAACAACAGTTTATTCTCTTACTTAAATGAATAACCGTATTGCAATAAACATGATCAAATCATATTCATGCTCAACGCAAACACCAAATAACATTTATTTAGGTTCAACACTAATCCCGAAAGAATAGGGAGTGTGCGATGATGATCATATCAATCTTGAAACTACTTTCAACACACATCATCACTTCACCCTTAACTAGTTTCTGTTTATTCTGCAACTCCCGTTTCGAGTTACTACTCTTAGCAACTGAACCAGTACCAAATACCGAGGGGTTGCTATAAACACTAGTAAAGCACACATCAAACACCTGTATATCAAATATACCCTTTTTCACTTTGTCATCCTTCTTATCCACCAAATATTTAGGGTAGTTCCGCTTCCAGTGACCATTTCCTTTGCAGTGTAAGCACTCAGTTTCAGGCTTAGGTTCAGCTTTGGGCTTCTTCGTGGGAGTGACAACTTGCTTGTCAATCTACTTGAAGTTCCCCTTTCTTTCCCTTTGCCCTTTTCTTGAAACTAGTGATCTTGTCAACCATCAACACTTGATGCTCTTTCTTGATTTCTACCTTCGTTGATTTCAACATCACGAAGAGCTCGGGAATCATTTTCATCATCCCTTGCATACTATAGTTCATCACGAAGTTCTACTAACTTGGTGATGGTGACTAGAGAATTCTGTCAATCACTATCTTATCTGGAAGATTAACTCCCACTTGATTCAAGCGATTGAAGTACCCAGACAATCTGAGCACATGCTCACTAGTTGAGCGATTCTCCTCCATCTTTTAGCTATAGAACTTGTTGGAGACTTCATATCTCTCAACTCGGGTATTTGCTTGAAATATTAACTTCAATTCCTGGAACATCTCATAT
>NW_025236671.1:0-5145 GCF_018294505.1 Triticum aestivum | reverse complement strand
TTGGTTGCGAGTTGCTATCGTTTTGTGTAGGTACGAGGGACTTGTGCGTGGTCTCCTACTGGATTGATACATTGGTTCTCAAAAACTGAGGGAAATACTTACGCTACTTTACTGCATCATCCTCTCCTCTTAGGGGAAATCCAATGCAATGCTCAAGAGGTAGCAGGGCCTCGATGGCCGCGCCGGTGGCAGCAACTATTTGGTACCACTAATTCCTCAGGAGCAAGCTTATGCAAACCATGGGTCGTAGGAGGTACAGGTCGACGCGGCAGATGGCTGCCCCAATGCTGCAGCCTCTTACCCCTCTGGAGGAGGGCACCGGGGGCTCCAGGAGAGGGGCCGAGATCCGGGTTCGTCCCCGCGACGCTCAGTGCAAGGCGTTTTCCGGAGGTAGGCCCACTGCCGGGGAGGTGCCATAGGGCCTGCCCCCGCCAGAGGACCCGTGGTCGTCGGGGGAACCGCTAGCGACCACTCTATCCCATTAGCGTCGTCCTTGGTTTCCGATCGCCGTCAATGGCGGTAGGGTGTGGCGCAAGGTGGGGACCTTGTCTGGCGATATGAAGCAAGGCTGGTACCTATGAAGAAGGCCCGGTGCCTGTGAAGCTCACCGCCCCGTGACACTCTCACGTAATAATGAGTGGGGATGTACATGCCCCGGAGTCTTCGGAGAGCCGCCCTCGGGCCTCGGGGCTCCCGCCCACGCCCAGTGGCAGCACTTAGCTCCGCGCTGGTGAGAAGACATCGAAGACTAGACTAGGCGTCGGACGCGGCCTTTATCTTTTTGCCTTTCCCTCTATTGACAAGTTTCTTCGATTTGAATTTAAGTTGGATTTGAGCTTGAGACTTGCGTGTGTTTGGGGAAGGGGTGCTTAATCTCCTTCGAGCAATCTTTCGCGTTCTGGTTTCGCCTTTACGTCAAAGTTAGCGTCAGCTGCCTCCCCTCGCGAGGCCGTCGCGAGCCGGGCCAGGCCAAGCACGACTACAATCCGGACCGCCGCCGCTGCACCCTCTCCGAAGGTTCTCATCACAGGATCAATGGGACCACCTAGAAGATGCTCGAGGCGTTGCGGCCCTCAAAGGCCCGCTCGGGATTCATCGGGGTCAAAATGTAAATAGGACAGCTGACCCATCACCGAGCCAGTAGCTAAACCCACACGCAGCGCTATGCTTGCAAGGATATCAATCACAAACCTTTACATGAGGGGCTTCCCCTCCCAAAATGCTCTTACAGTCTTCAGGGCCGAGCCCGAACCTTCTTCACGCAGGGTAAGCAGCGGTGACGTACGATCAGTCGGACATATCATTCGCCGTGTCATCTAGGGAGCCTCTGGAGGCGTCGCTGGCATCATCGCCATCACCGCCAACACCTCCTCCAGCGCCAAGCGCGTCCACCACGCCGCCTTCATCGGCGGGCACGATCACGCCATCATCGTCAGATGCGAAGGCCCTGACGAGGGCGTCCATGTTGTCCTCCACCCATGGCTATGGGCACATGTGCAATGGCGGCATCAAAATCAAAGTGGGGATCCCTGTCCTGCAGATAGCTAAAGACACGGGAGAAGGCACGGCCGAGCAAGGCTCGACTCCTCTCATCGACGAACAAATGAGACCTCTCGGAGCGGTTCTCCAGAAGCGTCACCACGTCAGTGAAATATTGGAGGTTGCCAGCATAGTTGGTCTCATGTGGCACCTCGGCAGCGGTCTCACAAATGTTGCCCAAGGCCGTTCCCTGAGCGTTCGGAGCATGGGGGGCGTGCTCATGCTCCAGAACCCGCCTCTAACAGATCTAGTCCTCGTTCTGCCGGGCGATGGCCTCGGTGCCATCAACCCTTTGTCGGAGAAGAAGCATCTCAGCGCAGGAAGAGGACAGCTCCGCCTGCGCTGTGCAAAGGGCGGCTGCGAAGGAGTCTACACCTTGCGTCACTTCAGCCAGTTTGGCCCTAAGGGCCGCCGTCCTGCCCTCAGCTTCGGCCCTGATCAGCTCCAATCTCGCTTCATATTAGCGCTCGAGATCCGAGCGAGCTTCAGCCATGCGGCAGTCGACCTCTTCTTGGGCTCGAGCTTCACGCGTGGCGACGTCATCCTCCGCCTGAGCCACCAGGCGCTCCCTCGTCTCCAACCGCTCAAGGTCAAGGTTGCGCTCGGCGGCCTCTAGCGTCAGCGCTTCCGCGCGCTTCTGGAGCTCCGCCTGGTCGACGGAAGCTTCCTTCAGCGACACAAGGCCACCTGGTATAGCTCCACTTGCTCCTCCAGAGAGTTGCTCCAGGCTTGGAACTCCCACATGCGCTCCTCCACATCCTTGCGCCGTCGATCTGCTTCCCGGGCCTCCTCCACGGCTTGAGAGCAGGCCTCTCGCGAGGCCTCCAGTGATGCTTCAGCCTTCACGTTGTCAAGGTCACGCTGGTGACGCGCAAGGGCAACGGCTACCTTCAGCTTGCGCCACTCTACAGCAAGGCGCAAGCCTTCGGCCTCAAGGTGCACATCCTCGCCAGCAAGCTCCACCCTAATCCGGCTCACTGCATCCGCCGCCCCCTGGAGGAATTCTTGGCGAAGGGCGCGGCGCTCGCGAGCACGCCTGAGTATGTCTTCCGCGTCACCCTCTGCCACTAGCGAACCCAGAGGGCACTGGGGCGGCATGCCCCTCCCGGCGCAGGGCTGGGGGCTGGTGCCCCAGCAATCGCCGGACGGGCCGCGCCAGGAGCCCGGCCTGGCACTAGTCCGTCCCCAGAACAAGAGCTTAAGACTAACTTCAGCCAATCGCCATTCACAATCAAGGAAGGAGCACGGGGCAAGCTGGTTGTGCCCCAGGAGAACTCGTGAAGGGAGGATAGCAGGCGCGTAGGCTCAAGATGCCCAGCAGGACGGGCCACTTCTCTGACTGGCCGAGTGGCAGGGGCGCCGCTCAAGCTCGGCGCGCCCAGGGTCAGTGGCGAGGACAAAGCTTGGGGGGATGGCTCCTTGGTCGTCTCCACGAATTCAGCGGGAAGGGCCCTGAAAGGCCGCGATCAGCTGCAAGAACAGAGAAATGAAGGAGCAAAGAAAGAAGAGGACTTACTCGTCCATGGCAAAGTACTTCCTGCGCTTCAACAGGCGGAAAGGGCGATCGTCACCACCCAAGGCCTCCTTCCTCTTGCGGAGAGCCTCGAAGTCTACACGAAACCGGCCTAAGCGCTCGGCGCAGGGGTCGGTTTGTGTCATGGAAGAGGCGTCAGGGCAATCATCGCTAAGGGGACCGGCCTGAGGGACACCACCGGGCGCCATATCATGAGGAACGACCGGGTCCTCGGGAGCCCCAACCTCGGGAGCCGTAGGACGCAACTCCTCGCCTGCCGCTACTCCAGGACAGGCTTCAGGAGATGCCGCCTCCGGAGCTGCACGTGGCATCAGCACCTCAACATCATCCCCTTCGGCTCCCGGCGGTTCTCATCTCCCCGCTCCATCGCCTGAGGCAGGGCCGCTTTGTGCAACCGGAAGAGCAACCACAACGACGGGATTCTCACGGGGGCCCCTGAGGCCAGCCGGGCGCAGCCCCCACTCGTCGAAGCTGGGCATCTGCTTCACAAAATCGGCCCTGCCCGAACAAAGATACAGGAGGGCACCATCATGTCGGAGGCCGCCTGGGGAAGGGTCGCCAGTCAGGACCTTGAGCACTGTTCTCTGTGCTTCAGGCGCCCGGTCTTCCTCCTAGAGCCACATGCGGTCTTTGTGCCCCATGAAGTCCCACATCCGGCGAGAGTGGCGCTGGAGAGGAGCAATGCGACACTGGAGGAACTCCTTCACCACCTTGGGCACCGTCACATTGAGCGCCCTCAAGGTCTCGAAGCGGCGCCACACGAAAACGAGCCGGGGGCTCACAAGCGCCTCATGACCCCAGCTTGAGTTGGGAATAGCAGGCAAGGTTGGGTGCGAGGGCAGGGGGCTGGGCACCCCAACATCCACATACAGCCACCGCTCTTTGAACTTGGCCTCAGGGGGAGGAAGGCCGAAGTCGATCCCTGAAGCAGCCGTCTCTGGCACGGCAAGGAAGCTCACACACCTCGAGCATTGGGTGGGGTCGCTCGGGCGCAAAGAGAAGAAGTGGCGCAGTAGGACAATGGAAGGGGGAATGCCCACCATTGCCTCCCAAACAAAAGCAAAGACAGCTAGGATGGTAATGGACTCAGGCCCGAGTTGCATCATGTGGATCTGGTAATTGGAGAGCACCGCATTGAAGAAAGCGGAGAAAGGGGGAACCAGACCTTCCCGCAACGTCGGCAAAGAATCGGACCTCCGTGACGACCCTATCAATGGAAGCATGGGACGTAGGCCAGACCGCAGTCCGACTGCACTCGTTGAAGATGGTGGCAAGAGCGGAACGGACCTTGCGCAAGGCCTCGGGGTTGAGTATGATGGACCGGGCAACGGCGGGGGCCACGGCTGGAGGCGAGTGAGACGAAGACGCGGGCTCCTACCCCTTTTCCTTCTTCGGTGCCATGACAGTGGGAAGGGGGGAGAGAGTTCGAGTTGGATTGGAGGCGGAGGTTGAAGCTCGAGGAAGGAGGAAGGACAGGAAGCGCACAGGAGGCGAAAGGGGAATAGCTGTGTGCAACCACGGGTCCGCCTAGCCGGGCGCATAATGAGGCATCGTGGGGAAGCGGAGGCACCCACGTCCAATCAACCGCCACGCGGAGCTTTGCACTTGCCCCTTCGCTTCTCTGCTAAGCCAAGTCCGGGCGCGCCTTGGTCTCGGGGGCTACTGTCGGCGTTCTGGGAACAGGGGTCCCCAGACTTGCCTGCCTGTGGCCTGCAGCGTGGCTCGAGTGGGGGCCCAACGCAGCCCAGCTTCATCAGCTCAAGCTCAAGACCCTCGCGAGGGGCCAAGCCTCGTGGGCCGGACGACAGGAAACTTCCTCAGGAGCAGCCTCCCCAGGCAGGCTCATGAGGAGGCAGAGAGATCAAGGCGGGGTACCTCCCGAGGAGCCCGTGACACAAGCCATGACAATTGAAGACCAGGCGGGGGCCGGCCTACGCAGCGTCCTTGTTTCCCTTTCGGTGCAAAGGGGGCAAGCACAGACCAAGGCATCAGGCAAATGTTACCATTTCGGTTCAACAAGACCAAGACCAGCAGAACGGCAGGATGGAGGTCATCGTGGAGCCCAGGACGGC
>NW_025236670.1:0-5147 GCF_018294505.1 Triticum aestivum | reverse complement strand
GAAATCCTACCGAGTGAAGAGCAAACCTCTCACTCGGGGGCTTAGCTGCAGCCCAGTGCTCGCCTAAGGTATAAGAAATCCTACCGAGTGAAGAGCAAACCTCTCACTCGGGGGCTTAGCTGCAGCCCAGTGCTCGCCTAAGGTATAAGAAATCCTACCGAGTGAAGAGCAAACCTCTCACTCGGAGGCTTAGCTGCAGCCCAGTGCTCGCCTAAGGAATAAGTCGACGGCAGTCGGCATCTCGCTGTTAACCTACAAAGGGCAATTCAAGCCAAGAGCAATCATATCCAAACATCCAATCCAAATTTAGGTCGATACCTAAAAGAACCGAGAGTGCTCAGGCACTAAGCCTGTTAAGGTTTTATCGGTTACAACTCCACTCGGCATACCGAGGCAAATTTAAAGTCAAGGAAAGTTTTTTACCCCTCCTGTAGAGGGCTGGATGGAGCAACGAACTCGTCAAGGTCAATACCATCTGCAATCCATGTAGCAGCAGCGATGAAAGTTTCCATGAAGGACCTGAAGTCGTGTTTTTTGGTGTTGGCCACTCGGAGAGCCGCTAGCTTATCTTCTCGGGCATCCTTGCAATGGACTCGCGCCAGACACAGGGCGACATCTGCGCCACACCGAGCCGAAGACTTCTTCCACTCTTGCACTCGGTCAGGGACGGCGTTCAGTCGAGTCACCAACGACTCGAGGTCATTTTGGAGTGTCTCCCCGGGCCAGAGCGTCGAGTCGATGCGGGATGTAGCAACCTTCAGTCTTGCGAGATAATCCACGACGGCAGCAACACGGGACTCCAGTCGGAAGATGTTCATGGCAGTTTCATCATTCACCGGAGAATTGACGGGGTCAAGGTTCGTCTCCAGCTGGCTGGTTTCTTCTTCAAAGTTGTGACAGAACTCTGCAAAGACAAAACCCCGAATCAAGAAAATAGTCGAATGGGAACATAACAGTTGGAAGAATTGGTCGAGTGAAGAAGATTACCTTCGAGCATAAGGAACAATTTTTTAGCAAGACCACCCAAGAAGCCTTCCAGGTCATTCTTCTTCCCGGTCATCTGGTTGATCTTTTCAGTCAGAGTAGTCTTGTCAGCTTTCAATCGATCAACATCCTTGGTGGCAATGGCCAGAGCAGCCTTCAGATTGGTGTTGTCCTGTTCGAGCTTGGTGACTGAGGTTAACTTTTCATCAGCGAGCTTGATCTTCTCAGACAGCTCAAGCTCCTTCTTCCTCTGGGCCTCCTTCACCTTGCCTGTAAATTACAGCAACGTCAGGATTGAAACAAATGAGGGGAGAAAAGAGTCGTCGAAGTCTCACCAAACATACCTTTGGTCTCCTCCTTTGCCTTCCTCAAGTTCTCCTGCACTAGCTTCAAGTCCAACTTGAGCTGAATATGCTTCTGCTCCAGTTCGGTATAGCGCGTCGCAAGATCGCAGGATTTCTACGAAGAGTCAATCGACAAAATGTCAGAGATGATCCACTTCCGAGTGAATAAAGAAAAATGATGCGTTTCTAAGACTACAGTCGAATGCAAGCATTCGACCGTAGTCTCGGGGACTACACCCAGTGGGTGCACTCAGCGTGCCCCCACTGGTCTTATTCAAGACAGAGTCGACCAGTCGACCAGCAAAAAAAAAAGAGTCGACCATTCGACCAGAACTTCTCCAGACTGTAATCAACTGCCAGCAGTCGACCACAGTCTCGGGGACTACACCCAGTGGGTGCACTCAGCGTGCCCCCACTGGCCTCAGAAACCCATTCATTTCATTCGAGTGATGATCAATATTTACTTATGAAGCCTAAGACCGACTGCCAGCAGTCGACCTTAGCCTTGGGGACTACACCCAGCGGGTGCACTCAGCGTGCCCCCGCTAATACGGAGTTTTTACCAACACACCCAGTGGGTGACTGCTATGAATTCCAGAAAGAAGAAAAGTTTTGATAGCATATCCTAACAAAACAGGCGGTGGTCGACTGACCTGAACATTGCTCTGAAGGGCAGAGCTGGCGTCGTAAGCCGCTTGGCTCGCATCCCGAACGATCTTCACCTGCTCCATCATGATCCCTGCTTGACGGATCGCCTCCTTAGCAGCATTGGTCTGGTCCTCCGGGACGTGGTGCGTGGCGAAGATCGAAGGTTGCCTAGCACTCGACGAAGTGGGTCGAGCACTCGTCAGCGGCACCGCGAAGGACACGGTATGTCGAGTGCCGACCTCTCCTTCCGTCACAACGGTCTCGGGCGCCGTCACATCTTGGGCTGCTTTGCCAGTAGATGCCTTCCTGCTCCTCCTAGTCTTCAATGGCTCCTCATCCTCATCATCGTCATCGGGAAGAGTGATAATGTCATTGGTTGGAGCTTCAGAAAAGAGTCAAAGTCAGAAACTATGAGTCAGTCGACTAAGAACAAGAATTAAGGATACAGTACCAGGATTTGAGGTCGCGGCGTCCTCCATCTCATGGTCCTCGGCCTTGCCGGAGGTTTCGGAAGTCGCAGCGCTGAAGTTCCAAAAAATCAGTCGACCGATTCAAATATCAACCAGAGATAAAACTTATATAGTACAAGAAGACTCAAGCAGTATGTTTACCCTGAGATGGTGGGGATGGCCACCTTCATTTTTGGCAGAGGCTTGGTTGTCCTCGACGGAGCTACTTTCGACTGCTTCGGCGCCTTCTCGGTCGGCACCGGAGAAGCGGTCCGAGGGCGTTTGGTCGACTGCGAGGTAGTCGCCACTCCCTTACCGCGCTCAGTCGAAGGGTCGTGCACAAGTTTTGACCGCCTTTCCGAGCGCGGTGGTACAACCTCTTCCTCCTCATCCTCGTCGTCATCATCCTCGTCATCATCATCGTCGTCATTGTCGTCTTCTGCAGCGTCTGAATCCCACTCTTCCTGGCTCTCGCCCCCGCTGGCTTCCCCCTCCTCAGTCGGAGTCTGAGCGCCATTGGGCATTGAGTATAGCTCGGTAAGAGCCTGGAAATATCAAAACAGAGCTCAATCGACTAAATCACAGAGACACATTCGACAGATATACAATGGAAAGCAGAGCAAATGTACCTTGTCTGGAACGCTATTGTGGTCAAGTGGAGAAATCCTCCGGGATCCGCGAGGGTTGTCTTTGTTCCCAGTGATCGCGGCCATCCACCTTTCCACTATGGCGTCGTCGACTGCCTCCGGGTTGACGCGAGTATCGTCCTCGGTGCCGCAGTACAGCCACATACAGTGACTCCGAAACTGAAGCGGCTGAATTCTCCTCCGAAGGAAAACCTCCAAGAGATCCATGCCAGTCACACCGTCCCGAACCAGCTGTACCACGCGATCCATCAGCATCTTCACATCGGCTCTCTCTTCTGGAACCACCTTCAGAGAGGAGGGTCTGTTCACTCGACTCATGGTGAATGGAGGAAGAACACTCGACTGTCCTGGCGTCGACTCGTTCTGGCAGTAGAACCAGGTCGACTGCCAGCCCCTGACCGACTCGGGAAAAGACATAGCTGGGAAGGTGCTCTTATTCCTCAACTGGATCCCTAGGCCCCCGCACATCTGAACCACTTGGGTCTTCTCGTCACCAGGGCTTGCTTTCTTCACAGTCTGGGAGCGGCATGTGAAGATGTACTTGAACAAACCCCAATGCGGTCGGCACCCCAAAAAGTTCTCGCACATGGACACAAACGCAGCAAGATACGAGATGGAGTTTGGAGTAAAATGATGGAGCTGGGCTCCGAAGAAATTCAGAAAACCCCGAAAGAAAACACTCGGCGGCAGCGAAAATCCTCGGTCGACATGGGTGGCCAGGAGCACGCACTCACCCTCTTCTGGCTGAGGCTGCCACTCTTGGCCAGGAAGCCTCGCGGCGCCGTGGGGGATCAACCCATCGTTGGCCATATCGAGGAGATCCTTCTCCTTGATGGTCGACTGGATCCAACCTTCCTGGACCCAGCCCTTCGGCAAGTGGGATCTCGACGAGGAGCCTCCGCGGCTGGTAGATCTCCCCTTCGCCTTCTCGGTCGCCGACGCCTTCTTCGCACGCTCCAGCACCGCCGTCTTGTCTTACCCATGGCCGCCGGCGGAATGCGCAGGAGAGGAAGTAGCAGGAGCAGCAGCGCTTGCAGAGGGTGGAGACGAATAGAGCAGAGGGGGAAGAACGGGGTACTGTGCAGAAGCCCCCGCGAGTCGCATTTATAGCATCCCTTCCGAGTGGATGACAGGTGGACCCGAACAATCTAATCATATCCCGAAACAGTTGCACTGCGCTATACGTGGCGGAAAAAGCGGCGCGGAGATCGAGGCGTCCCTGTTATGTCCCATCCGAGCGCCGCAGTCTGTTCCGCTTCGCGCGCTTCCCCAAATTTCGTATCCCGCGAGATCCGCGAGCGACAGATCGGTCTGTCAAGTGCGAGATTTCCTGCGATCCGTCGCTCGGGAATGGCAAAGTAAAAGAAGGTCACTCGACTAAAGAACAAGAATGGATCGAGTCGACTGAAGAAAAGTCGCTTGTCATCAACGGAGAAGATCTTGATCCAAGACAATACTCAGCCAGTATGCAAAAGACAATCGGAAACAATGTCAACTCCTCCTTCACTCAAGCCTCAATCCATTCGGGGGCTAATGATGGATTCATGTACCTAGGGTAGGGTCATAGGCCTGACCTAAACGTCCTACCCTAGGACATTCTTAGAAGACGTCATCTTCCAGTCGACCAGAGAGGGACTCACTCGACTGGTCTGGAAGGACTCGACCATGGAAGACTCACTCGACCATGAAGACTCACTCGACCACCAGAAGGTCAGAAGGCACTCCGTAGCGCAACGGCTTGCTATTGAATAGACTTAATGATAATTAAGGCACTTATGAGGGGCGTTACCAGTAACGCCCCAGGCTTAATGTACTTTAACCTCTCCATTATGTGGGCTGGGAGGGGTCTTGGCGCACTCTATATAAGCCACCCCCCTCCACAGATAGGGGGGTTCGCACTCTTGTAATACCCATATTCATAATCCACTCGACCGCCTCAGGGCTCCGAGACGTAGGGCTGTTACTTCTTCCGAGAAGGGCCTGAACTCGTACATCACGATCTTCACAACTACTCCATAGCTAGGACCTCGCCTCTCCTTACCTACCCCCTATTCTACTGTCAGACTTAGAACCAC
>NW_025236669.1:0-5147 GCF_018294505.1 Triticum aestivum | reverse complement strand
CCTATGTTGCCAAGTCCATATTCAACACTGAAGACAATGACTTCCACACCAACACTAAAGCTGATGACATGGACGATCCTGCTCCCACCTACTACTTCATGGCACGTGGTGCCAAGGTAAAATCGCGTGATGCTTACTTTCAAACATCAAGTGAAGATGACTCTGATTGTGAATCCAAACCCAGCTACAAAACACTTGCTAAAATTGCTACTGAACAAAGGGCTATGGAACATACTCAAAAACTGTTAGACAAAAGCGATGACCTGCTGGACACGGAAATGACACGTTCACAGTCCTTAGTAGAAGACATAAAAAATCTTCATGCTAAGTACCAAGAACTTGAAAGTCTTCATGAGACGCTCTCAACCACATATGAAAGGCTCTCCTATGATTATCTTCAAAGGAAGCAAGAGCTTGAGAAATTGAAAGCGACTCATGAAGATCTTCAAAAAGGGAATGAGTCATTTCACGCTCAACAGATCAGTTCCGCTCAGGATGGATTTGAGCCACCATGTTTAAAATGCATTGAGCGTGATAACGCTACCTCTGTTGCTGAATGTTCCAATGCCGCTACTGTTGCATTGTCTTCAACTACGGATGTGGAAACTAACCCCTCTACGGAGGATACCACTGCTATTGCTGATGAAAATGCTAGGTTGAAGAAATTGCTTGAAACAGGGATGTATAAAAGTCTGAATGGACATCAGACACTTTGTGATGTCCTCAAAAAGCAGATTCTGAACCGAAACCCTAGGAAAGAGGGTGTTGGGTTCGAGAGGAAAATGAATGCTGATGGTTCCTACTGGAAGCCTGAGCAGTATCCCAAAACCACATGGGTTGCTGCAAAGGAACCTTCAGTGGATCCATCCACTTTATCTGGCTTTATCTGTGCTAATCCTATTATCATTGATGAAACCTTTGATGCAAACTATAAACTGTTCAAAAATCAAAATGGTGAAGTGTTTGCCAGGTATATTGGTACTAACTGCAGGAATGGACCACCTATGAAGAAGATCTGGGTTCCCAAAAGCTGTCTTGAGAATCTTCCAGTGAATGTCATCATGACACCACCAGGGAAGAAGACAAACCCCAGACCAAAGGCATCATATGGTCCAACGGCTTCATACGAATACATGACTCACTTGAGTCACCCTAACGCCAATGTTTTGCAGGGAAATCGTGCTCAAACTTATGAATATGAATGTGTGTCCTCAAACCGCAATGTTCATAGGACTAAGAACTTTTTCTGCTTATTCATATGACTATCATTCATCTCCTACAAGGCTATTTGCTAGGGCTTCAAAGCCGAAATTCTCAGATGTTGCACTTAGACTCATTGCTTCTAAGCCACCCCTGAAGATGTGGGTGGTGAAGAAGAATTAACTCTCTTTTTCATAATATGGTCTCCAGCCAGCAATCAAAGGCGTCCGATACTATTGCTGGGGACCTAAAACACATTGCGGGACACTCGATAAAATGACTTACTATGTATTTCACATACGAATCGCTTACCTATCATACTGTGTGTTCTAACCTTGATCTAAGCTGTGATAATCCTAGTGTGCGTCAAATGCTTATGCTTCACAACATACCTTGTGAAGCCTATCCTCCTAACTGCACTGTAGGGTATGACACCTCGTGCTTCAGAATGGATTATCGACAATGGATGCACTAATCATATGACTGGTGATCGAAGTCTTCTCATGGACTCAACCTTACGTCCATCCGACAAGAGTCAAATCACATTTGCTGACAGTGGTAAAAGCAAGGTATTGGGTCTAGGTAGAGTTGCAATCTCAAAGGGTCAACACATGGATAAATTGATGCTTGTTGAATCCCTTGGGTTCAACTTAATGTCTGTCTCAGTGCTTTGTGACTTGAACATGATTGTGCTATTTGGAAAATATCGTTGCCTTGTACTAATGGAATCTGACAAGTCTCTAGTCTTTGAAGGGTATAGGAAAGATGATATATACATGGTAGATTTCTTAGCAGGTCCACAGCTTGCCGTATGTCTTCTTGCAAAAGATTCAGAATGTTGGCTCTGGCATCGGAGGCTAGGGCATGCTGGCATGAGGAACTTACACACACTCGTCAAGAAGAAGCATGTCATAGGCATCGAAGGTGTCAAGTTCAAGAAAGATCATTTGTGTGGTGCCTGTGAAGCTGGAAAGATGACTAGGGCGAAGCACCCCACGAAGACAATCATGACGACATCTCAACCCTTCGAGCTGTTACACATGGACTTATTTGGCCCTACTCACTATTCTACCCTCACAACAACAGCTTGTCTTTATGGCTTCATTATTGTTGATGACTACTCAAGATACACATGGGTACACATAATTCTCTACAAGACTGAAGAACAAGATGTCTTCAGACAATTTGCTAATCGAGCCATGAACAATTATGGCGTCAAGATCAAGCATATTAGAAGTGATAACGACACTGAATTCAAGAATACCGGGCTTGATCTTTATCTGGATACAATGGGAATCACTCATGAGTTTTCTGCTCCATACACACCTCAGAAAAATGACATTGTAGAGCGCAAGAACACGACTCTCATTGAGATGGCTCGAACAATGCTCGATGAGTACAAGACACCAAGAAAGTTCTGGCCTGAAGCTATTGATACAACATGTCATATCATCAACCGTGTTTACATCCACAAGCTTCTGGACAAAACATCCTATGAGCTCCTTACTGGCAAGAAGCCAAATGTCAGCTACTTCAGAGTCTTTGGTGCTAGGTGCTGGATCAAGGATCCCCATCACAAGTCAAAATTTGCACCTAAAGCTCATGAAGGCTTCATGCTCGGTTATGGAAAGGACTCGCACTCTTACAGAGTCTTCAACCTCTTTCACTACAAGATTGTTGAAACTATGGACGTGAGATTTGATGAAACCAATGGTTCACAACGAGAGCTCCTACCAAGCACACTGGATGAAGCACCTCCCAGCAAATCTATCAAGCTGATGGGAACTGGTGAAATCATGCCTTTTGAAGCACAGCCTGAAGAGGAACTTATCATTTCTGCACCAAACCAACCTGAAGACAATGCTCGGACCGAAGACAATCCTCCCAATGATGACAATGATCAACATTAGCAAGGTCTTCGTCCAGTTCATCCTCGTGTTGCAAATGAAGTACAGATTGAGAAGATAATTGATAACATCAATGTACCTGGTCCACTTACTTGCTCAAGAGCAACACAATTAGCAAATTTCTGTGGGCATTTTTCATTTGTGTCAATATCAGAACCCAAGAAAGTTGTTGAAGCCTTTATGGAACCTGAATGGATTCAATCCATGCAAGAAGAACTTCAATAGTTCAAGCTGAATAATGTTTGGGAACTTGTCAAGTGCCCTGACCCTCACAAGCATAACATTATTGGCACTAAATGGATATATCGAAACAAGCAATATGAGCATGGGCAAGTCGTCAAAAACAAAGCACGTCTTGTGGCTCAAGGATATACTCAAGTTGAAGGAATTGACTTCGATGAAACATTTGCTCCTGTGGCAAGGCTTGAAGCTATTCGCATACTGCTAGCCTATGCTAATCACCACAACATCTTGCTATATCAAATGGATGTGAAGAGTGCATTCCTAAATGGCAAGATTGAAGAGGAAGTGTACGTTGCTCAACCACCTGGGTTTGAAGATCCAAAACATCCTGATATGGTGTACAAACTAAACAAAGCACTGTATGGCCTCAAACAAGCTCCTCGCGCTTGGTATGATACAATCAAAGGCTTCCTGAAGAGCAAAGGCTTCAAACCTGGATCCCTCGATCCCACACTCTTCACGAAGACATATGATGGTGAACTGTTTATGTGCCAAATATATGTGGATGACATTATCTTTGGCTGCACCAACCGGAAGTGTAGTGATGAGTTTGGATACATGATGCAAGAGCAATATCAGATGTCCATGATGGGTGAGCTGAAGTTCTTCCTTGGTCTTCAAATTCATCAACAAAGGAATGGCGTCTTCATATCTCAAGAAAAATATCTCAAAGACTGTGTGAAGAAGTTTGGACTGCAAGATTGCAAAGGGTACACGACGCCAATGCCAGCCAAACACCATCTTGGTCCCGACGACAATGGTAAAGAGTTCGATCAAAAGGTATACCGCTCCATGATTGGTTCTTTACTTTACCTATGTGCATCTAGGCCCGATATTATGCTTAGTGTTTGCATGTGTGCTCGATTCCAAGCGGCACCAAAGGAATTGCATCACTTAGGTGTGAAGCGAATTCTTAGATATTTGGCTTACACCCCAACACTCGGATTATGGTATCCAAAGGGCTCAAGGTTTGATCTGGTTGGATTCTCGGATGCTGATTATGCTGGTGACAAGGTCGATCGCAAGTCTACATCACGCACATGTCACTTTCTGGGACGATCACTTGTCTGTTGGTCTTCAAAGAAGCAAAACTGTGTATCACTCTCAACTGCTGAATCTGAATACATTGCTGCTGGATCTTGCTGCGCTCAACTTCTGTGGATGAAGAAAACTCTCAAGGACTATGGCATCAATCTGAAGCAAGTCCCTCTCTTCTGCGACAACAAAAGCGCTATCAAGATTGCCAACAATCCAGTCCAGCACTCGAAGACAAAGCACATTGAAATTCGTCATCATTTTCTCAGAGATCATGTCATGAAGAAAGATATTGACATCATTCACGTCAACACTGAAGAGCAACTAGCAGATATCTTCACAATGCCCTTGGATGAGAAAAGGTTTTGCAAGTTACGGTATGATCTAAATATCTTGGAATCCTCAAATGTCCTGTGATCAGGCACACATCCTAACACTTATGCATGTTGATGACTTAGATGTGCAACACACGAAGTAAAGTATATCTTCAATCAGTGAAGACTTACATTCTGAGTGTGAATACATTAACATGGAATTTGACTTCGGAGCGCCACGATAATTGTGCACCGTGTCTGGGTCTAATACTTCCTATACGGTGGGTAACGCCACCACCAAATTTCTTGGTTTGAAGTGTTTCACTCATGGCGTTATTGTTGAAAATCTTCGCATTTGGTTTGTCTTCAACTTTCAACTTATCTTCATGATTTACTTCACTATGTTGAGTTGATTGCTTATATATATATATATATATATATATATATA
>NW_025236668.1:0-5148 GCF_018294505.1 Triticum aestivum | reverse complement strand
AATCTAGTTTCCAACAAAAAAAGAATCACCCAATTCGGAGTCCGTATGAAAAACTTGTGTGCGTTTTGAGTCAGGAGTGTCTGTGCAGTCCGAATCTGAATCCAGAACGTGAGAGACTTGGACTCTATCTTCTCTTGGGCCAAAAGTGACGTGAGAGAACTTTTTGGACAGCAAATAAACATATCTTTCTTCCTTATCTTCATATGTGGATTGTACAAATGTCCCATACACCTGCAATTAGACAAAACACAAAAGTGTGTGAAGTATTTTTGTTCTGGATAACATAAATAGATTATTGAATAGTTTGCACTAGAAATCACCTGGAAAATATGCATATATGCAATATTTTTGGTCATATCCAAGGTAGTCATGTCCTCATCATCCTCCCCTTCTTGAAAATAAAGCCGTCCTCGGCGTTGCTTAATCTGAAATGTGGCTAACAAAAGAGACAAGGTGTACATGTTGTATATGTATATGTCATCCATTTTTACTTCCCTTGATTTTTGCATATATGACACATGAATAGATAAGTAACTTGCATAGTTCATAAAATCTAAAGCCAAAAAATTAGCACAAGAAGTAGAAGGCATGAAAATATTGCAACTCAGTTTGCACATATAAGTGAAGCTCTTATTTATTTCAAAAGATTGACAATGTTCATCATTAAACCATCCCAATATTGGTGAATAAACCTTACTTGCATCAAATTTACATGCTACAACATGCTTAAATAAGCAAACATGCAATAAGTCATTCAACACAGAATCATCACCAAGATTAGAGGTCATATCAAAATGATTGAACATTGGTTCTTTTGCATCAATAGTTAATTCAATGGGTGCACTCAAAATTGTTGGTATTTCAGTTGTTTGATCACATGGCAAAGTCAAATTATCAACGTAGTCCTCTAAAATAGGTGGTGTGATCAAAGTAGTGGGTAGCTCATCAGATGGTGCATTCAAATTGAAAAGACATTCATCATTCTCATGTAGAGATGGAAGATCAGTACCTTTGTTGATGAGGACATCAATACAATTGTTACACCCACAGCCCCTGCTGCTATACATACTGGACCAATTACTAGAGCTCGTGCACGCCAACTAAATTACCAGGTACTTTCGTTTCTTGGTAATGATTCTAATGTTCATGAGAATATGATGCTGCCTAAATTGGATACATTTGTTTTGCTTACAAATGAAGGGCCTAGCTTGGAGAAGGATGAACATTGGAGCAAGAACAAGCCTGGAGATGATGGCATGCGCAAGGGAAACAAGAACGGAGTTACAAGTGATGATTTCAGGACTTTGAAGCCACCATAACGGGTGCATGAAGCCTTGGACGAAATATACAAGATGCCTGATGAGGACATTAATACAATTGTTACACCCACAGCCCCTGCTGCTATACATACTGGACCAATTACTAGAGCTCGTGCACGCCAACTAAATTACCAGGTACTTTCGTTTCTTGGTAATGATTCTAATGTTCATGAGAATATGATGCTGCCTAAATTGGATACATTTGTTTTGCTTACAAATGAAGGGTCTAGCTTGGAGAAGGATGAACATTGGAGCAAGAACAAGCATGGAGATGATGGCATGCACAAGGGGAACAAGAACGGAGTTACAAGTGATGATTTCAGGACTTTGAAGCCACCATAATGGGTGCATGAAGCCTTGGACGAAATATACAAGATGCCACTTCATAAATTTCGTCCCGAGGCTATTTTAGGTGCTGCGTCACCTTATTATTGGGCCAGGCCCATGTAATTTCGAAATACATAAGTATAGGCTATTTTTAGAGTCCGTGTGTGTGGGGAAACAAGAGATAGGGTTGATTTCGGACCCCTCCACCAAGGGCCACGAAATTCCCCCCTCTTCCTCCATATATACAGCCCTTAGGGCATCGTTTAGACTTTGGGTTTTGTTTAGATTAAAAGTTCGCCATAGCTGCAACTTCGCGTACTTCGTTTGTGTTCAACGACCAGACAAAGGCGTCACAGAACCCCACCTTGATTAATAAAGCTTTCATCTTATATTCGCAATATCCAGATTGCAATCTTAGTTTCTTGCTTGTTCTTCGTTTGCTCGCAGGAAACAGACCCTCGTGGTCAGGTTGATCGTGCTCCGGCGTGGTCAATAACCTCTCGGAGTTGGTTTAGCGTTTGCTAAGGCGCGACGTCCTCGCACGTTCGTAGTCGGATCGTCAAAGTCGACTTCCACCAAAGCGAAATCCACCATCTCATCGAAAGACGGGACACCTTTGCCTCTATCAAGTGGTATCAGATTTCCAGGTTGCTCGGTGAGATTTTACAGTTTTTCGTAGTTTAGATCGAGTCTGTTCTTCATACCTACAGTCCACGAAAAAGCCACAAAAAAAAAATTAGGGTTAGTTCATCATATCCGAACCAATCTGAGCCTTTGCATAATCTTTTTAGGGTTTTGCTTTGTTGAATTTGCGGTTGCATCGTCGTGTCTAGTTGCTGGTCTTAGAGTCTAGTCTTTTAGAGTTTCGAGTTCTGGTCATAAGTTGTCACGCCGCCGCCGCACCATCATCATCGCCCCTGCCATCTACCACCACCGCTCCGAATCCGTATCCATATACCACCACCAATCCGTGTCCTTATACCACCACCGATCCATATCCATATACTACCACCGCTACCACCACCGCTGCCATATACCACCACCATATATCCACCACCAATCCGAGTTCCTTGCTTATTAGGGTTGTTTTCGAGATCCATCTAGATTCCGATTCGTGTTTCCTTGCCGGAGTAGGTTTCGGAAAAAAAAAGAGTCGGGTAGCCACGCTCCGTTTAGGCCCAAAATTTTTCGAAAACGCATTTTTCGAAAAATTTTCTGGCTATCCTATTTTTAGGTGTTTCTGAGTGTTTTGAGACAGGTGCCATTATAGGAAGTTTTTTTTGACCCGTTTCCAGTTTTTGGGTCCGGGCAGTCAAAAAAAAAAATTGGTCGAAAAAATTTCGTGCCCATCCTGTCAGTTTGAGCTAAGAAGAGTTTTGAGACACTCGCCATTATAGTGATTTTTCGCAAAAAAAAAGAGCGCAAAAAAAAAGCAGCGCAAAAAAAAAGCGAAAAATAAAAAAATTCAGAGTGTGCTTTCCCTTGTTTACGTGCCGCGCCGTGATTTTGTTGGTGTTCTAGGCTCGCGTCTCTAGCACAGTCTAGCCTAGGACCAGCACAGTACCGTCGTTGAGCGTTTATTCAACTTTGCATCTCTGAATTGATTATTGCTGACCCTTTTTGCTACCATACTATAAGCCTTCCCAGCTCCACATACATCTACGTCGTGTGTTTGACTCTCCCTGGTAATCGCTCTATCCAAGCTTTGAGAGTTTTTGACTACAACGGTTGCCGATCACCGCCTGCTGCTGGGTAAGAACTGGTAAGAATTTGAGATTTGCTTGACGGATTTGTGATACACCACCACCACTTCTTAGTAGTCTGTAGGATCATATTCTTGTGTGTTTCTATTGCTGCTAACCATGCCAGGATCACAAGCCGACGAGATTGACTGGGAGAATTTATCGAACAAGGAGCTTCATGATATGTTTCAGCAAATGATGACTGAACAGGTGCAAGATGTGCTGAACAATTTTGAAGAGGCCATGGAGAAGATCACTGGCCTTGAGAAGACGTTCGAAACAAAGCTCGATAACAAGTTTAATGAATTGCTCGCGCGTCTTCCACCACCACCACCCGCTGCATCTAACGCACCTCTCCAACAACAACAACAACGACTACCTTCACGTCGCGAAGCAGACCTCCGCCGAGCAAGCCGTGTTCCTCTTGCGTTTGGCCAAACTGTTGGTGCTGCTGTTGATACTTCTGTGGCTCCTGCTGCTGATGCGGAGGAGGATGATTATGTGGGAGATTATGAGGATGAGGTTGATCAAAATCAACACTACATGCAGCCACCTGTACCACCACCAGCAGGTCGACCTCAGGTATATATTCGTAATGGTAGGCCTGCACCACCACCTCAGGTACGAGATGATGTCCATATTCCTAAACTGAAATTGAATATTCCACCATTTGAGGGTAGATATGTTCCTGATATATATCTTACTTGGGAGTTAGAAACTGAACAATGATTTACATGTTTACAATATCCTGAGGAGAGACGAGTTGCTGCTGCCGTTTGTGCTTTCACTAGTTTTGCATGTGTATGGTGGTCTGAACATTGTAGATTATATCCTATTCCAACTACTTGGGCTGCTTTGAAAACTGCTATGCGTACGCGTTGGGTTCCACCATATTATCAACGTGAATTGCTTCAAAAATTGCAGCGTTTAAGACAAGGGAAAAATTCTGTAGAAGAATATTATCAGGAATTACAAACTGGCATGATTAGATGTGGTATTGTTGAGGAGAATGAAGCTATGCTTGCACGTTTTCTGGGTGGATTAAATAGAGAGATTCAGACCATTCTAGACTATAAGGAGTATACTAATATCACTCGTTTATTCCATCTTGCTTGTAAAGCTGAATGTGAAGTGCAGGATCGACAAGCATTGGGGCGAACTACCTTTTCTGCAGGCCGACCTTCATCATGGACACCACGTGCATCTTCTACTTCAACTGCACCAGCACCTCCATCCGGTGCCACCTCCAGCCGTGATACAAGAAAACAGGCACAACCACCATTATCTGCCAAGAGCGCACCTGCGGGGCCTGCACAGCGTTCTTCTTCTTCCATGGCATCAACAGGGCACACAAGTGATATTATTTGTCGTCGTTGTAAGGGAGGAGGTCATTATGCGAGAGAATGCAAATCTCCGCGTGTGATGATTGCTACCGCGGACGGTGGATATGAGTCCGCTAGTGACTATGATGAGGAGACTTTGGCTCTTATTACACGTGAAGAACATGGTGGAGATGATTCTGATCATGAGACGCAATACATGGCTCCTGAAGACGCTGACAGGTATGAATGTTTAGTTGCTCAACGTGTTTTGAGTGTGCAGGTCACACAAGCTGAGCAAAATCAGAGGCACAATTTGTTCCATACCAAGGGAGTTGTGAAGGAACGTTCTGTGCGCGTCATCATAGACGGAGGGAGCTGCAACAACTTGGCTAGCATGGAGATGGTGGAGAAGCTTTCTCTCACCACAAGACCACATCC
>NW_025236667.1:0-5149 GCF_018294505.1 Triticum aestivum | reverse complement strand
TTCAGTTTCATCCATCGTTTCTGCACTGTTCTTGCCGATCCAACTGAAAGTGCAGGCTCAAGTACTGAACTCAAACTCTGAAACTGAACCCATCGGTCTTCTTGGACAGCAGCAATCTTCTTCTTGCAGCCAGAGTGCCAGACCTTGACGGCCATAGTGGAGGTAGACAGCGGCGCTGGGGCAGGCATGGAGGAGACGAACGGCTGCACTGGTCCGGCCGTAGAGGAGCCACCAGCATACAACTCTATTATATGTAGAGACATCAGATCCACCCACAAAAAAGAAAAGAAAGCAGCAGGGTAAACTACAATTCTAAATTCCCAGATATAATCGTGTTGCGAGCCATCTTACCCATCGATCTCACCTGAGACCTGAATCTTCTCCTTCTTCACGAGCTTGCAAAGCAATCTGCTTAATGCGCCATTGCCTGGCCGTACTGGAAGCTCTGGGTGTAGGCGAACTGCGGCGCGGGCTTGCACTGCTGGGCGGCGGCCCTTTGCGCGGAGGACGCGGGCAGCGAGGCGCTGCGTGGTGGGCAGCGAGTGGTCGGACCGGGGAAACGGCAGGGGGTTTTGTGAAAAATGCGCGATGTGACCGGCCCAGCCACTTGGCAGCCAATTGCCGAGCTGTGATTGGCCTGGGACTAAAACATCACATTGGATGCAAGTTGAGGTATGGTTTGGTCTAGTTTTACAACTTTGGGACTAAATCATCACATTGTATGCAAGTTAGGATACCTAGGGTGCTATTACCTCTTTTATTTATTTCAATTCTTGCCATCATGAGTCATGTGATACGGGTGGGCGCATGCAGAATCTATATGTCACTTCAACCAGGTCCTGCCGTGGACCGCATGACCCTCCTCTCGTCGCTGCTTGTCTCCCTAAAAAAGCCTGTCCAGTTAAGTTGCAACTGCAAAGCGTCTGCAACTGGACAGAGGCTAGCGCGAATCTTATTGCCACTGGACGGCAAGATTGGAGGGTGCCGGGACTCCCGGGTGCCATCACACCTTTTCCAACAAATAAACCCGAACGGAGCGAGTAACTGTTAGCAGAGGACAACACGAAAGCCCTTTTCCTTTATTTTGTTTCTGACGTAGTGAGAGTCCAAATCAGTACGAGAATAATGAGAGTAATATCTTCAAAAAAAAAAGGCTGCCAGCGCCTCGAAATTGCAAGATAATTGAAAATCAGTACCTCCTTGGTGGGGGCGCTGCGGAAAGACTGCACCTTCTTGACGCTGAGCATGTGGGTGGTGACGAGCTTTCGTGCTTGCCGACAGTACTCACCGTATGGCGCAAAGCCGATGTCAGACGAGCCATACATGATGTGGGAGATGACAGAGTGGGGCCGTGACGCGAAGACGTGGTCGTGGGTGCGCAGCACCGCCTCGGCGGCGCGCGAGGAGGATACAACGAGGTTTGGTACGGCGCCCAGATGAAGGAGCATCACGTCGGGGGCCATGCTTCCTTGCGAGGCCGCGGAGGGAGACGTGGGGGAGGGAACCGATGAGGTGGAGGTGCCCGATGATGGGCAGGGCCGGCGGCGAAGGCGGGAGGCGCTGCCTTTTCGCACTGAACTTTCTGGTGAACCAGTAATGCACAGACACGAGGAAGAGAGGGCAGAGGAGAAATAACCATGACCGTGGAAGGATATCTGGCAAGAGTTTCTGCAGGAGATCCGCCATGGCGAACCGACGTCTGGAGTGACTGGCTCTGTAAAAGTACTCACTCTGGACTGGAGCTCTCCCGGAGAAATGACGAGCTCAGTTGCGTATAAGCAGCCAGGCAAAGTAAAAAAGGACAAAACCATGTACAGTATATGAATATGTTTGGAGCAATGAACTTGCAGCGAGATATTTGTGATGGTGACTGCACTGTGTCCAAGTCACGTCTAGTCTTCGAGATGGATGAACTCTAGCTTCGTACTCAACCAGCATACGTTTGCTCATAGTTGATCTGCAAAGTTTCAGGCTTTTCTGATTTCTTTTGCTAAGTTTTCGTGGGTGTAGCGGGGTGCAATGTCCGCGGGTGTAGAACAACCACACTCTATTTAAAACCATGTCTTGAATTCAATATTCAGATGAACTTTTCAGTGGTATAATTTTTAAATCACGAAAATATACTCCCTCTGTCTTAAAATAAGTGTCTCAACTCTAGTACAACTTTATACCAAAATTAATAAGAAGTTGAGACATTTATTTTGGGACGGAGGAAGTATATTATTGACCAAATGATAGTTAAAAATAGATTTGAGAATGCATGCACATCTTATTCATTGAAATGTACTCCCTCGGTCCCATTGTCGGACGTTTTTTGACACTAGCGTAAAAAAAATCCTACATTATGGGAGGGAGTAATTAGTATTAGTGTCTTTGGTGCAATGAACTTGCAGCGATATATTGGTGCTGGTGTGTCAAGACTCACAAGGCAAGTCTAGTCTTCCACATGGATAAGCTCTAGCTTGGTACTCAATCAGTACTAGATCGTTGATGACGCGCGTTGCTGCGCCCGTCAATTTTGACGATAGAATAGTCAGAAGTTGCAAAATTATGGTAACAAATAATGTTAAATTTGTGGCAAATATATATTTCACTAATCAAATAGTTGGTTGGAGCTTGGGGTTTGATTTTTATGATTGACAGTCTATCTATTCATTATTCTTTGTCAAATAGACTGCGTCTATGTTGGACATCTAATTAATGAAGTAAGATTTATGAAGCCAAAAATCTAAGAACATCTGAGATTGCAGGTTTTCCCAAACAAATAGCTCACTCAACGGTGTTAGGAAAGCTCATTACATATAGTGCAAAACTGTTGTTGTCAATGATACATACCAAGAATACTTGACACCTTTCATCAATACAAATACTTCCAGATCCATGGAGATACAACTGGAACAGTAGAAAACCAAAAGATTAACTCGAACAAGAAAGTGTTAGAAAGATGATATATCGCTGAGGACGGCAATACATGTTTCATGGATCTTTGCACCTCCCTGGCCCTCCATGTCCCTTGAGAATCGACACAAGTTAAAATACATCCACACTTGGTGAAACTAATATTTGCATGCTGTTGAAAAGGTGCGTAATAAAATTACCTCATGAGAGCGCCCCGTTCTCATGACAGCATTGTGTTATTAGGTCTGTGATTCCTCGCAACATATGAGCTAGTTTCTGCATTCTTGGTGGCTTCGCCATTCTTCTTTAACAAAAAGTAACAAATATTCACTAAGTAATTATATAAGAGAGGCGAATTAGACTGACAAAAGAAATATATATATGACAGATAAAACAGGACATTATATTTGAGAGAAGATGCATGATAAAATAAGAGGTCTGGTAATCATCATCCTTTATATGTTGAGCAGACTCCCAGGGAAAAAGTTAATCAGATTGAAATGGTTCAGATAAGCCAACAATTGTACATAAAGTTAACGTGTCAGGGTGATTTAAATACAATAAACTTACCGAGAAAAAGAGAAAATCTATGATGCAATTTATACATATGCACTGAAAGAAATATACAATTCTCATAAGAATCTAACCTGCAGCTAGTATGCATATGAATTGTTGTGACCCGAAGAAGTACACATGCTCCCATGTAGAGGAGTGCACCTCTGCCTCTTGCACAAGTAAAGGAAGCAATTCCGCAGGGAAAACCATAAGTTGTATACTACAGAGCTTGCAAACATGTTAATGAGACCATAGAGTAAATTCCGAACAAGAAAAGCCACCTGACTTATGTCTTCCAGCTATCAATAATTGGACATGGTGAACACTGTATAAGAACACAAAGAATCACAAAGTGAAAGTTGATACAACCCACAAGAAAAGTCTTATGCTCATCTCCATATGTAAGTTGAATAAGCTAAAAAAGGGCAGACAAAGTAATTCATACTGCTGGTCAATACATAGCCAAAATTGTCAAAAATTTATCAGATTTACCAGAAAGTTATTAATATGGTCACATGAGTTAAATAAGAATAGCACTACAAGTAACCAATAGCAGAAGGAAAATATTAACATCCAGAATCTACACATTGTTCCTGGAAGTCCACTACCTGAAGATTATCATATCAGTAGAATATCTATGACATGAATAAATTAAAATGAGGGATTGCAGATAAGTGCATAGTCCATCGTCTTTTCTCCATAAATTCTACCATCGCCACTTAAAAGCAGTAGGTCATCTAATCGTGATTCCTTCCACCCAGCCATCGTCTATCTGCCGCGCCATCATTTTTGCCGGTCCTTATAATAATATGGATTTCATTTGATATAATAATACAGCTGAATAAATCGCACTTCCACTCGGTTACCTTTGGCATGACGTCCCCGTGACCACCACAATAATTTCCTAAAGCACCCTTCGACCTCCATTCACTTGAAGCTCTGAAAATGACATGCTGCACAAAAAGAAGCACTAAGCAGCAATCAAGGTAAACACACCCATAATCGGATCCGACCTTGAAAACAAATGGTACATGATTCAATAAATAAAGGGAATTTCCATTTCCCCAGCAGGGCAGAAAGATCATGAAGATAGAAAGCCCCAGAGGAATAGATCGCCACAGATCTATCCAAACGGGAGTCGTAAGGATCATGCTCCTTTGCTCACAGTCCCTTTCATTACCTAGCAATCATCTATGCTCTCCTGCCATCCAGTGGATCAAGAACCATAGTGATCGATTGGAGCGAAATATTACAGTCTTACTAATTCAGCCACGACATTCTTTCTCAAGTAGGGGATGTTAGTCCTTCGAATTATCTAGGTGTACAAGCACACCACTTGAAAGTGCGAACCGAGAGAGGGAAGGAGGCACTTACGAATTTGTCGGGAAAACAGAGTGGCGGGGGAATGGTGGCAGCGGCTCCATCCCAATCGCCTCCGCTGCTGCAGGAGGAGGCTTTTCGCTTCCTGTTCGTGCTGCCCTTTGGTCACATCTATCGTGATGATGCGTCCAGAGAGCGGGGGCACAACCACCATCTTGGGCGGCATCACCATCGTTGGAAAAGGAAGGTGTTGACGGTGGGACAGTGGATGGGCAGGACGCGGTGTGATCCAGTCGCAACGTCAGGAATCCGGCCGCCACAGCGGGGACGGGGACACGACCGGGATACAGGAGGCCGAGAAGATCGGGGCGCGACT
>NW_025236666.1:0-5150 GCF_018294505.1 Triticum aestivum | reverse complement strand
GGCTGCCTCCTCCTCCTCACCTCATTTGCACCATAGATTCATCCAAATTAAATGGTTAAATTACCTTTTTTTGATAGGTAAGTAAGGGGAAAGCTTTCTTTATGTTGTAGATCTACTTTTTTCTCCCTCCAACAACGTGCACATGCACTTTTTATGGCCTAGCTAGATCTATGTATGTTTGTGGTGTTGCATATGTTTGTGGTGTTGCATATGTTTGCGGTGTTGCATATATGTTTGTGTTTGCAGGTACCGGTATTTGAAATGCGATAGTTGCCAATTTTTTGCCGGAATGTTGATTCATTTCCGTTTCGGCGAGAGTTTTGACACTATGCATTCTTTTTGGTCCTATTTTTAGGGAAAGTCATGCCAAATTTTTTCTTGGTTCTAAAATATCGTTTTGCTCTACCCCGCAGGCGACCATGGTCCGCATGATTACCGAAGGCATCGTGAATAGGTTTTTGAGCTCCGTGAAGGCCGAGATGCTTCAAAAGAACGAGACAGAGATAAGATGTCCGTGTTGAAGATGCAAGCTGAAGAGCCTTATTGCGGACCCGGATTCCGGGCAGGTGCGGGATCACCTGCTCTTGCGTGGTTTCAGGGATGGCTATCGGTGGCAAGGTGATGAAGATGACTATTTAGTCGTCCATGGGGGCCGGGCAAGAAATCAGGAAGGGCAGCAAGACAAACACTGCGGCGAGGACGGGCGAGAAGACGAAGAATCTCTAGGACATGATCACGACGGTGATGCTGTACACAGTCATCATGTAGAAGTTGCCTTCTTCTTTGCCACCGCGGCCTTCACCAACTTCTTCGCCGCCACGGCCCTCGTCTGGAGCGCGGACTCCGGACCGGCTCGCCAGATGTGGCCCGCCGCAGGACTCGGCCTCTCCCCATGACCGGAGGGTCGACAACCTCGGCCTCCTCCTTCGACGACTAGTCAACCGTATCTTTTATGAGAGGGGCCCCGGTGCCCTGCGCTGCTGGATTCCCCAGCAGACTTTGCCCACTGGGCAAGCTCCTTCTCTTTCGCCTCCGCCGCGGCCTTGTCCTCCACGCCGCCGGCGCTGCCGGCCACCTTGGTGAGGTCCGACTCCGCGCCCTGGCGGCGATGTAGTCCAACTCTGCCTGGATGGTGTCCTGGACGAGCCGCGGCTCGGCGCTGACATACTTCTCCTCCAAGGTGTCAAAAAACTCCTGCACCTGATCTTTCGGCAGCTCGGCCCAGTTTGGGACGAGGCCGTGCGTGTTGAACTCCGGCATCATGGCGATATTGTCGCTCCGACGCGAGTTGTTGCTCAGCGGGACCATCCCCGCCGGCAACTTAAACAAGGGCCCCTTGGCGACCTTGCCGGTCTTCGCGGCGGCTTTCACGGTCTTCCCGGACTGCTCGACCTCGCCATCGCGGTTCACGTCGAGCTGGAAGAGCCGCCGGCAGAAGTGGGCGTGCCCCATAACCATGAAGTTGTGGTCCAAGCCGGGGCGGAGCCTCATGATGTCGGCGGCGTTCGGGAAGAGCCAGGCTGGCCTCCCCTTGTTGTGCAGCGGGGCGATTCGATTCCGGATGAAATCCGCCTCGATCATCTCAAGGGTGAGCCCGGCCTCGGTGAGACGAAGAATCCTGGTGGTGGCGAACGTGAGCTTCTTGTCGTTGAATTCGACATCGTTCCAGTCGTTTGTGCGGTCCGGCGGCGCCTGGCGAACCTCGCAAAATGCTGGTGGATCCTTCTCCTCAATCCAGCACCACTGGCCCCACCACTCCTCCCACCTCTCCTTATGAGCGCCGTCCGGATATGCCCTTTTCTCCTAGGTCCTTGGGATCCAGGCGATGCAACCGGAAATGGCGCCCCCCTTTTGGATCCGTGGGAACAAGTATCGGCGGAAGAGCGCCGTGTTGGGATGCACCCCGGCGAAACCCTCGCAGAGGTGCGCAAAAAGAGCTATGCACGCCACGAAATTTGGAGTAAAATCCAGAAGGTGGAAGCCGTAGGTGTGCATGATATCGCTGTAGAAATCAGAGAAGGGGAGGGCACAAGCCGCAAGAAAAGTAGTCAACAAAGAACGGTTCCGATTCGGGCCGGCTTCGGCAAAGGCGGCGGGGATGACACGCGTGGCCGGATGCCCCGTCGTCTCGCTTCCCGTCTTGCACCCCCACAGGTGCTTGAAGCAGTCCCGGAGTTCGATCGCGTCGACCATCGACGGGAAGTAGGCGTGTTGCATCCCCACACCGCCAACTCGCTCTTCGGCGGCTCCTTATCCCCTGTGTCCTTGGCCACTCCGGGAGGATGGCGAAGGTGCAGCGGCGGCGAGCGAAGGCAAGAGCTTGAGAATGAGGAAGAAGGGCACGACGGTTCCGAGATTGGGGAAAGCACGGAGGGTAAATGAGCAGCGCGCCCGCGGGTATTCCTTTTTACGGGGAAGGCGCGGGCCGCCACTTTTTTGAATAACTGCGGTGTTATGCATGCGTGCGAGAACCGCCCCACGCATGACCCCCAGGTCACGCACGAACCTCCACGTCGCACGTTCAACATGGGTCGTGGGGAAGCGCAGCGGACGAGAAGTAAACACAGTAAAAATCCTGCCCTGACTACTCGCGCACCATTCTGGGCCTGGCCCAACAACGCATCGCGCTTATGTGTGGCCTAGGCCCGGGGGCTCCTGTCGGTGTACAAAAGTAGGGGCTCTCATTTTGACCCCTTTACTTGTGCACGGGCAGTCAGAGCCGCGCGCGCCACGGCCAGACTTAGCAGGGCAGAGGAGGGAAGCCGGAGAGCAGCTGAAGCACAAGACAACCAAGACAACGCCAAGATCAGAGGCATAAAAGAGCAAAGGGGCGAGGTGGACTCCCCCGGCAAGACCCTTGCCGGGGCAGCCTCTGCGGCCCCGGCAACAGCCTTGCCGGGGCAACTTGCCCAACGCCAGCAGAGCAAGCCACCCTTGAGCCCAAGGGATCCAAACGCCGCCAACGACAATATTGGACCCAGGGCTCGGGAGACACCTCTGTGGTGGCATGCATTTCTTGGTCAAGATCATGAATACATGAATCAGATGAGGACCAGAAGACGGTGACCCTCGGCGGGATCCTAGCCGAGGAAATCCACAAGACCCCCGGCAAGCGCCTTGCCGGGAACGATTGCAACGCCACGGCAAGACCCTTGCAGAGGGCATCAGCAGGGCCATAGCCAGGCCCGTGTTTGCCAAGACTCCACCGCCGTCCCCAAGTAGCTGCTAGCTCGACCAGCTGAGCAGGCACCTGCGTGCCGACGGGCGGCCTATACATCGACTCAGCAAGCACCTGCGTGGTGGCATGCAGATCTTCGTGAAGGCCCTACCACCGCGCCATCTCAGCTGCCTACCTGCCTACATGGCGGCGCATGCATCGATGGCCAGGGCGCGTGTCGAAGCGAGGCGGGGCGGCAACGAACGGGGCGGGCCTCATTCCCGTCCCCGATAAAGCAAGGGGACACCTAAGCGATGCATTAAATGTGTTTTGTCCCCTAATGCCGGGAGATAAGCTCGCGCACTGTACACCTTTCCACCTCCTGTGTGCCACTGTGGCAGCCCCTTTTGCGTATAAAAGGAGGCCCGAGGCGACTAGGAGAAGGATTCGGCTCTTTTGAACTACGCATCCTCCATAGCTAGTTCGAGAGCCCAAGAACACTCTGAAATACACATCAAAGTAGGACTAGGGTATTACGCATCTTCGCGGCCCGAACCTAGGTAAACGATCTTAGTGCTTGCTCCAAAACCTATTGTTCCCACAACCCCGCGCCGCGCCAACCGTAGTAGGGATTCCTGTGATCTCATAAATGTCATTTTCCACCGACAGTTAGTTCGTCTATGAATGGGAGAAGATGTGTTGGAACAAGGCCAAAGAGAGATTGGTTAAATCATTTGTTGCAGTAAGGGTTTTGATGTCCAGTTTGCCTAATGCGGCATTGCTATAGAATAATTTAATCGAGGGTTAGATGAATTTCATTGGGTTCAGATGAACCTAATGCTTGAATACCACCCCCACCCCTGGTTTGATAATCTGAATCCCCTAACCTAACGAAGTACAAACTTGCCAATCAGTTCCATCGCGGTATCATGGAAGCTTTATTGAGGTAGCACCTAACAAGTTGCATGCACCTAACAAGTTGCATGTATGAATGGAAAGAACTAGCTTAAAAAGAATGACAAATTGCTAGTCGTTCTGTTCTCTTGCTGCCCTAGAATATAGAAGAAGTGTTGCAGCCATTGACATGCATGCACGAGTCTTGCTTTGGCAGCTAGCAAATGCATCAGGGAGCTGAATCATCTGTACGACGTCATATGAGGTAGCCACATAAGGCCAACGTAACTATCTAATAAATGGGCAAAGCCAGTGTTTATTAATCCGTGAACCAGCGGAATCTAACAAGCTCTAAAAAGAAATAGGCCACGTTGATCACAGCTGCTCAACACGAAACTATCCTATTGCATTTTCTTCATAGAGAATATCTGCATGTATATCTTTGAAAATTCCAATTTGCATTGCAACTTATTTACTCTTTTGGTATAATAATAGGTAAACCTTACAATGATTGATTAGCTTTTAATATCGAAATACAATTGACTAACAGAAAATAAGAGAAGAGAACTGCAGCTATTAATACATGAAATTTCCAATTTGCACTAAAAAACATATTGATAGTTAAAATATAACATCATAAGGCCCCTTATATCCATGATCAGTGTTTCAAATCTCACCATATGGTTCTTTCCGCACCACTTAACTTTTACTATCATGCATGTTGTTCTTCAACCTCCTTCATTCCAGTTGCATTTTCAACACAATATTTTGCAAGAACGTGCATTGCGCACGCACAATTCTTTGTAGAGAGAAGTAACATGCGGGGTGCCAATTAAGTTTATCCATGGATCAATTCCAATTAATATATAATTTTCGAATTCTAATTACAAAATACATAAATAGGGTATAAGAAATAATATAACCATACATTAACACTTACAAATATTTCCGCATACCAGATTGAAGAGAAAGCTAAAAATGTCGAAGCTATATAATATTCTTTTAAACCATGCACAACAACTGCATGTGATCTATTATAGAGTAAAGTGTGCAGGCTCTAGTAGAGGAAGCAACAGTTATGCGAAGACTGTACAGGTAA
>NW_025236665.1:0-5151 GCF_018294505.1 Triticum aestivum | reverse complement strand
TTTTTTTCAGATGCTTAGGTGCACCGGATGCCGTGCCACGCTACAAAATGTAAAAAAAAACAGCTCCAATTTTTTTAAACCTGTTATCTTCAAACCATGAAAACAGCCCGACGAATATATTTTGAGTGAAGTATGATTTACTTTTACTGATATATCTATATCAAAACTAGAGTGTTTATATTTCAAGCCCGTGAACAAGTATTATTCTACTAATTTGGATCCATTGCAACGCACGGGCCAGCACATTGGTAGTAGTAGTCTCTATCTCTATCTCTACTCTACTCTTATAAAAAATAGAGTTCTTGATGATGGTGTGCCTGCCATCCTGCAGTATAGGCCGTCCGATTTATATCTGACAGATAGGAAGGAAACTATGGCAATTTTGCAAAAAAACCACACCCCTCTTATACTAGCAAGATGACCGTGCGTTGCACGGAACATTTGCAAATAAGGCCTTCCCTCGTTCATCCTTTTCACTCACATGATAAACTACTCATACAGATGCATCTTGATGTTCCGTGCAACGCACGAGGATGTTTCCTTGGGGGCCTCTCCAGCGCGGCGTGGCCGTAGTTGCAAGTTGACGCCCCTTGAGATGCCGACATTAAGGGGCACTCGGATTTTGTCCGATGAGCAGGTAAGATGAGTTTGATCATGTAGTAAATGAATTCTAAAGACTACTTCCGTGTCCATTTGCTAATTCTCCCCCTGCCCACTGTTTCACAGGTTAGGCTCGGTGCGAGTGGAGATTGGCTTGCATATGTATGAGAGGGTACCAACAGCAATTTGCACAACATTTACAACGGTGACACCATTCCCCTAGAACCTTTGTCCAACACTGGGATCAGCCATGCAACGCGCCACCCACTGAATTGGTACGATGGAACCACAGTGAGATTGAAGAAGATAGAACGAACCTTGCACATGGCGGTCAAAGGTGGACGATGCTGTCTGCGGCCGATTTATTGCCGTACGAGTACGAAGACGCTGTGCTCCTTTCTAACCGCATCTTCGCGGTGACAAACCAGGAGACTTGTTTCATATGGGACACATCCTATGATATACTCCCTCTCTCCCAGTTTATTTGTTTTGATTTTTTTCGTTTTATAAGTTTCAAATTCAAATTTAGAGCTCCCCATCACATGTTGAGATTACAATGTCCATTAAATCGTTGCGTGCATGTATAATAAAGAAATAAATCTAAAGTTTGCCACGAGTTCACATGATCGGGGAAATAGGGATCCTCGAATCCCGGGGGTTGTTTGACATACACCAACTCATTAATAGGACCATTAAGAAAAGCACTCTTCACATCCATTTGTTGCAACTTGAAGTTATGATGAGAAGCATAAGCAATCAACAAATGAATAGATTCAAGGCGAGCAACGGGAGCAAAGGTTTCACCGTAGTCGATACCCTCGACTTGGGAGTAGCCTTGTGCTACCAAACGAGCCTTGTTGCGAACGATAATTGCATGAGAATCTTGCTTGTTCTTGAATATCCACTTGGTTCCAATGACATTATGTTTCCCCATTGGCCTTGGCACCAATCTCCACACCTTCTTGTGCTCGAAGTTGTTGAGTTCTTCATGCATGGCATTAAGCCAATCCGGATCCTCGAGCGCCTCATAAACCTTTTGGGGTTCAACACAAGAAACAAACGCGTGATGTTCACAATAGTTTGCTAGTTGTCTACGAGTGCTTACCCCCTTTCTTAAGCTTCCAAGCACATTCGTCATGAGATGATCTTTGGTAGTGAGCTTGGATGCAATCTTCGCGGCACGATGCTCCAATTCCTCCTCAGGAGTGAGTTGAGGAGCGGAAACTTGATCATCTTGAGCGTCGTCATGAGCTTTTTCTTGATCTTGAGCTTGCTCTTGATCTTGAACTTGCTCGGTGGTGAGAACTTGACCTTGGGCATCACTTGGTGGTTCACCACCATCTTGAGGTTGATCTTGCCCTTGATCTTGTTCATTTGGTTGAGGGCCTTCACTTTGTTCTTCTGAAGCGTGTGGGTCTTGTGTTGGTGACGGTTCCACTTGAGTGGAACATTGTCCTTCTCCTTCGGCCACAAGGGGTTCCTCAATGGGTAGGATATGACCAACACCCATTATTCTTATGGCTTGGGGAGGAATTTCATCACCTAAATCACAAGTACCACTTTGCTCCACTTGGGAGCCAGTATTCTCATCAAACTCCATGTTACACGTCTCCTCAATAAGTCTCGTGGACTTATTGAGGACACGATAAGCATGAGAGTTTGTAGAATAACCAACAAATATGCCCTCATGAGCTCTAGCCTCAAATTTAGACAAACGGACACCTTTCTTGAGAATGAAACACTTACACCCGAACACCCGGAAGTACTTGAGGTTGGGCTTGTTACCGGTGAGTATCTCATATGGAGTCTTGTTCAAGCCTTTGCGGAGATAGAGCCGATTGGATGCAAGACATGCGATGTTGATGGCTTCGGCCCAAAAGTTGTATGGAGACTTGAACTCCGCCATCATGGTCCTTGCCGCATCCATCAACGTCCGGTTCTTCCTCTCCGCTACACCATTTTGTCGAGGGGTGTATGGTGCAGAATATTGATGCTTTATCCCCTCATCACTAAGAAACTCATCCAAGGTGTAGTTCTTGAACTCGGTGTCGTTGTAACTTCTTATCTGTGACGCCATCGATTCAATCATACACGCAAATGTGTATGATCAAGATCAAGGACTCACGGGAAGATATCACAACACAACTCTAGACACAAATTAAAATAATACAAGCTTTATATTACAAGCTAGGGGCCTCGAGGGCTCGAATACACAAGAGTCAACGGAAGCAACAATATCTAAGTACAGACATGAGTTAGACAAGTTTGCCTTAAGAAGGCTAGCACAAAAGCAACATCGATCGAAAAGGCAAGGCCTCCTGCCTGGGAGCCTCCTAACTACTCCTGGTCGTCGGCGGCCTCCACGTAGTAGTAAGCATCAGCGGTGGCATCTGGCTCCTGGGCTCTGACATCTGGTTGCATCAACTAGAAAGAAGAAGAAAGGGGGAAAAGGGGGAGCAAAGCAACCGTGAGTACTCATCCAAAGTACTCGCAAGCAAGGATCTACACTACATATGCATCGGTATCAATGAAATGGGCTGTATCTGTGGACTGGGCTGCAGAATGCCAGAAGAGAAAGGGAAAGCCTAGCCTATCGAAGACTAGCATCTTCTAGAAACCACCATCTTGCAGCAACAGGAGGGAGTAGGGTAGCATAAAGTAAACTAGTAGAAGTGTTATCAACCTCGGCCAGAGATCCTTTCTCGACTCCCTGCGAGAAAGCAATTCCAGAGCCATACTATCCATTACTCATATCCATGTCTTATCTCAAGTATCCAGTTCTAGTTGTATCGATCGGGATATAACTCCACAGGACTGGCTATCGATAGATGTATTCTTCCCTGCAGGGGTGCACCAACTTACCCACCACGCTCAATTAACTCCGGCCGGACACACTTTCCTGGGTCATGCCCGGCCTCGGCCAAACAATACGCCGCAACCCGACCTAGGCTTAATAGAGAGGTCAGCACGCTGGACTAAACCTATGCCCCCAGGGGTCATCGGCCATCTCCCCGGGAACTCCTGCACGTTGCGAGGGCGGCCGGTGAGCAGACCTAGCTACCTCCGTAAAAAGGCAGGAGCTTACCAGTCCAACCCGGCGCGCGCCGCTCAGTCGCTGACGTCTATTAAGCTTCGGCTGATGTATACGACGCAGAACGCCCATACTATGCCCACGTGATGGTTAGTGCTATCAGGCCAGAGGCCCCTCGGATCAAATATCCAAATCGTAGTGGATTAGGAACGCGCGGTAACAAGCAGAGACTCACGAAAAATGTGACCCCGTCGCCCCGTCTCGAGGGCTAAGAATGCCCGGCCACGCCTCGTAATTATCTCGCGGGCACCCTCCAGGTCAACCTGTCTCCACATCACTCGCAATTATGCTCGCGCGGGTACCCCTCAGGGTCGACCCGTCTTTAGTAACATGGTTCAGTGTAAAGTCATAGTAACCATAGTAACTGTGTATCCAAACATCAAGGGGAAAACCCGAGGAATCACCCCCAGTGAATTCCACTCGATGTAATCATCAAGGTGAACGTAAGAGGAATCACCCCCGAGGTTCACACTTGAGGGGTTGCACGACAGAGTCGTATCGGAAGTGGTTAAGGCGGAATCACCCTCGATGAGCACGACCGAATAGCTACACTACAGGGTTAACATCAGAAGTGCTGTAGAGGTCTCACCCTCGGCACTCGATAGTAACCCAATAGTGTCGAGCAACTAAGGGGAAAGTGATGTGCGGTGCCGGGGCCTGGTCTTCGATCCCGTTGATCGGGTCTTCAATGATGAAGCAGGGGAAACAAGGATAATGTGGGGCCACTTATGGATCACTTACCAACCTATACTAAGCAGTTTAGGATAAGCAGTAAGGTACAATGAGCAGGTTACAAAAGTAGGCTATGCATCAGAATAGGAGCAAACAATAACAGTAGATAAATCTAATGCAAGCATGAGAGAATGGAATGGGTGATATCGGGATGATCAAAGGGGGGCTTGCCTGGTTGCTCTGGCAAGGAGGGGTCATCGTCGACGTAGTCGATCACAGGGGCAACATCGGTCTCGTGGTCTACCGGAGGGAAGAGGGGGAAGAAACAGTAATATAAAGCAAACATAGCATCACAAAGCATAACGATGCTAGACATGACAATGAGCGGTGCTAGGTGTGCCCTAACGCGGTAGTAGGTGATACCGGCAAAGGGGGGAAACATCCGGGAAAGTATTCCCGGTGTTTCGCGTTTTCGGACAGATGAACCGGAGGGGGAAAGTTGCGTGTTTGCTATGCTAGGGATGTGTGGCGGAAGAACGGGCTGCGTATCCGGATTCGTCTCATCGTTCTGAGCAACTTTCATGTACAAAGTATTTGCATCCGAGCTACGGATTATTTTATATTAATTTTCAAAGTTTTAATCATTTTCTAAATTATTTTATTTCAAAAATTAAATGTTAAATTGCTATGGGTACGCAGAGTGTACCCACAGATGGGCTTGTGTGGCTGACCAGTAGGCCCAGTTGACTTGGTCAACTTCCCAGTCAGCAGAGACTGACTGGTGGGGC
>NW_025236664.1:0-5153 GCF_018294505.1 Triticum aestivum | reverse complement strand
TGCTAGTGTTGCACATAACACCTATTTTATAGGTTTGTTGCACAAAACACCATATATTGGGGTAATTCACAGCTAGGTCTAATCCACCATTTGGATGTGTCGACATGATTTCTGACAATTGGGTCCAGTTTGTAAGTACACTGGTGTCAGAAAAATGGCGGCGAGGATAAGAAAGCAACAGAGCGTATTCCTACTTCACTTCAAGTCCAGCCTCGACAAGAATGAATACCGTATATTAGTACGTGATGCCTATACTGCAACTTGGGATGTATTTGGATAATAAAACCCCATGGCGGTAATATTTTGGTGTGTGAGACTTGATGATGTCTGTAATGGCCATATGGCGACTACTTGGATGCTAAAGCCCAATGGCAACAATATCATCCATGTTTTGGTGCTACTGATCTTATTTTATGAATATTGTGGCTATTTATGAATCTTTTCAGATTTGTCTAGCAATCTTATGTTTTGTCATTCAAAAGTTTGTGGTGTGGTACTAGTTAGATGTAACTAGTGATGAATCTAGAAAGTTTCAGCTGATTTGGATCACATTATAATGAGATATTGGTAGTTTATATTGGCTCGTATATTTCTTTACTCAAAATTTAAAATTTTCAAAAGAAATGCGAAACAATTTCAGTAAATCACACCTGTATCCAATACTATTCTGAAAAAAACACAGCTCATTAGGACCAATAGTTTGTGAGATATTTGCAACGTTAGTTGGCTCGTTCAATATTTTTCTCAAATTAATATTTTTTTAAATGCAAAAATAACTCCCAATAAATCATACATGCACTCACTAATATTTTAAGGAAAATTCAGCTCAATTCGAGCAAAGGATTGTGAGATATTGATAGTTCTAGTTGGCTATTTATGTGACTGGTTTTTTGCCACCGGTGCACTTACACACTAGACCCACTTGTTAGCAATCATGTTAACACACACAAATCATGGATTAGAGCTAACTGCAACGAATTGCCCCAATATGCGATGTTTTGTGCAACAAACCTGTAAAATAGATGTTTTGTGCAACACTAACACCAGAAATAGGTGGTTTGTGCAATTTCCTCTCTTCACGCCTGCTGCTTTGCTGGCCTTGCTGCGTCCCCTGCATGCGTGCTGCACGTGTATTTTTCAGAGTGTGCAAGTAGATATACCCATGGGTACTTCAGGTGTGCAACCGGAGCCCTACAACGTCCCATCGGACAGCCCAGTCACTGTTCAGACAGAAGAAAGAAGTTTAAAAACCATCCAACTGTAATCTTCATTTTGTCCGGACATGTTCGAGCAGTCCACAAATCCCCATATCCAAGCCATATACATGGAGGATATGTAGGGATCTCCGGGCGTGCCCAGGCAAGGTGCTATGTAGGATTTGGCGAACCACGGACTTCTTTTTCTCTTTCTTTATTCTTTCTTTCTCTTCATTGTCTTCCTCTTCACCAATCATATGCACGTGACCGGACAATATGAGGATAATATGAGAAGTGTGGTTGTTTCGCAAGAAAAATGAAGATCCAAAATAGACGTGCCATGACACTGACCAGGCACATCCGCGGACGTATGAGTAACCGAATCAAGCAATTGTGGTTGTAGAGGCTCTAAGTTGGTCTTCCTACTAACTAAGCCATAAAGTCCTTGAGCATGCACCAAACCCTTACAAGTTCTATTAGTTCTTTTCTTTAACACAGTACATACATAGACACTCATACATACACACACTCACCCAGATGAACATACACACACAAATCCTATTCCTATGATCACCTCCCAGACACTTTCTCTGTATGGAAAAAGGAAGAAGATGTTGCTTCGGCTTCCGTTTGTAGCTCTGGTTTGCGTTTACCCTATTTTCGTGACTCTCCTCTCTTTCTTCTCCCCCTACCATTATTTTGATCGAGCCGGCACATCATTTTGGGATTGACAAAATCGTTATAGACGTCTTCGTAGTCAATGGGAACATCTTCTTCCACTAAACGCACATCGCCAAAAAGCTTCGAATATATCCAGAAAAATGTGAGCACCAGTGTCAAGTCCATGTCCTGAACCTTGATAGGCTGAGGATACAACTGCCCGGCCCCATAACCATCCAACTACATATTTGGTTCTCGAGTTCTATTAGTTTAATCACCCAATTAAGCTGAATAGGATCCTTAGGTTGCATGTCCATCCTTATATTCACCAAGTACCTACCTTGGTACGATTGGGTGCTTAGCTTGTCCATCCTTATCTTCACAAAGTACTTACCTTGGTACGATTGTGTGCTTGATAGGGGGCTAGGTGGACGAGGATTTGTGGCTCACAAGTGCAGAGGTACCCATGTCCCTGGTGCCTTCTTTAATTTTTAATTTGACTTCCAATTTTAAAGTTCTATATCTTTTAAACGATAATTCTAAATTAAGTTATGTTTTCATATTCATGTTTCTCTTGACCAGTGCTTTGAAATAAGATCCATTTTTTTAATATATTTGATGACCTTAGAAAAATATGTTCAGTTTCAACGTCGAGACTTAGTACGAGCGATCAATAAAAATCAATTATTTTGTGTTGACGACCGACAAAAAAAATTGCTTGCAGTTATATCTATAAAACTGGTGAAAACTTGGCAGTTTTAGATGCAAAAACCGTAAAGTTAATCATTCAAGCTAAATTTTTGAGAGATTTTCTTTTTTAGTTTGCCCTTGTGTGGGATTGAAGTATTATGCGAATCGCGAGTCAAAATGAGCGGGCGGAAGGACTTGGCAGATGACTGCCCCCCACACTTGCCCTAAAACGTATGTGTGGCATGCGCCTGAACATGATTTAAGTACTCACGCAGACGGGAGGAGTCGGCCCCTTTTATAGAGGGGGCACATATATATAGGTATATCTAGGATCATACAAGCAATGGACGATGAAGACGGGGACAAAATTTTTGGACTTCTGTTTTTCTGAAAGCAATCTGCTGCATACAAATTCTTGGCTGACCACTGCATGGATGTCATGGCGAGTACCTCAGCACATAAACGTACGGCTCCCTCCGTCAAATCAAGTCACTCAGACGAATTGATTCTTCATGCCAGAATGCTCTTCACGCCTACTGCTTTGCTGGCCTTGCTGCGTCCCGTGCATGCGTACTGCACGTTCTTTGAAGGGAGAGAGAGGAAATTGGTGAAATTGTTGTTGATTTTCTATTGCTTGAGCCTCGTGTGTATATATGTAGGAGTACAATGACCAATTTAAAGTACAAAACAAGGCAGGACCAAATCCTAGTATATACTATACTTCGTAATAATCATATATTTGACATCCCTCTCCGTAGTCACAACGATAGCGAAGCAGATGGTGAGACTGGAGAAGAATCCGAAAGCAAGCTGACGGACAACCCCATGTAACAATCGTAACGGTCGATGCATCGCGGAAGTTGTGGCTGCAGTGGAAACTGACGAGTTTGCTCAGGCAGGGCGGTAGCCCTTTGTGTCGTTTATCGATTTAGCCAAGAGCGTAGGGTGGTGTAGTCGTGGTCGAGGTAGCAGTGCGAAGAACTTCGTGGTTGATGTCGAGTCGGGGAGCCGGTGTCGAGGATGTCGCCGTGGAGCTGTGGGTGCAAGGAAGCGCCGAGTTTGTCATGGGCGTAGTGGTGTCAAAGTAGTGTGCGCCGGGTAGAGGACGGTGTTGACGAGGCTTCGCGCTAGGTATGCCAAACACGGGGACACCTCGTAGACGAAGGCACGCATCGGTGATGCCAGCAATGGGCATGCAAAGACAGACAAAGAAGAAGTTTACGAAGCACCCTACCGGGCTTGCCTGGGACACATCATGGACAAAGGCACACATCGTTGTTGCCAGCACCATGCATGCGTAAATGAGAGACCTACAAGAGCTGTAGGCCATGTCGAGGAGTCGGAGGGCCAGCAGACAAGAAGACTCGGCGGCGGTTGTGGCACCAATCGGCGCGAGGCCGATGTCGCCATCGATGGTGGGAGTAGACGAAGTGGTCGGGGGTAGATGACGGCGACGCTGCCGGATGGGCTGGTGCTGGACGAAGACGAAGGGGCTGGACTGGTGGCGACGGCTACTGGGGTAGCGGCGGCGGCGGCCGAAGAAGAGCGGCGGGGAACAAGATGAAGCCGGCGACGACGGACGGCGTGGGACGACGTGCGGACAAGTAGCGTCAGCACCGGCACCCGGGCTACCAAAGAAGTTGCGGCGCCCGGGCAGCGAGGCTCGAGCGACCAACGAAGCTGCCGCGCTTGAGCTCGAGGCAGCCGACGAGCCTGACGCCGCCAGGGATGAGGCCGACGTAGATCGATGGGTCGGCCGGTGCACGCAGGGCGGCTATGATGGGCCGCCACATTGTGTGATGCCGCCGGGTTGGGGCGATGCACGAGGCCAGGTTGGAGCAGGGCAGTGACGGCTGGCGCAGGGCGACGGCCGGGTTGACACGCGGGCGGCGGTGGGCCTTGATGGGCCGCCTCGACGCACGTGGCCTTTGGGGCGGAGGAGAGGCCGGCTGGTCGCGCCGGGGTCGAAGTAGACCCGCGCGGGGGCGACAGCGGCGACGGACGACGTAAACCGATCTTAAATTGGAAAACCAAAAAGAAACACCGATCAGACGTCTTCATAGTCGACCGGAATGAATTCTCTCATTAAACGCACATCACCAGAAAGCCTAGAATATATATTAAAAAGTGTGAGCATCAGTGTCATATTTATGTGTCTTAAACCTTGATAGACTGAGGATACCACTACGTATTGGGTTCTTAAGTCCTATTAATTTGTCAACAACTTAACTAGTTTAATCAACCAATTAAGATCAATAGGGTCCTTGGGTAGCGTGTCCATTCTTATCTTCACGAAGTAAGTACCTATATTCGGTACTTACTACGGGGGCCTAGATGGACGAGTATTTGTGGCACGCAAGTGCAGAGGCACGCATTTCCCTAGTGCCTGCTTTTTATTTTGGCTTTCGATTTTTAATAAGTTATGTTTTCATATTCATGTTTCTCGTGACCGGTACTTTCAAATAAGATCCATTTTTTAAATATATTTGATGACTAAAAATATGTTCTATTTCAATGTTGACATTTAGTACGAGAGATCAATAAAAATCAATTATTTTGTGTCGACAACCCACAGAAAAAATTGCTTGCAATTATATCTCAAAAACT
>NW_025236663.1:0-5154 GCF_018294505.1 Triticum aestivum | reverse complement strand
CCCCCCCCCTCGTCTCACACAATCGATCCCCTCCACCTGATGATGATGCCGCCACGGTTAGGGTTCGTCCCTGGCCGCCTCACCCCCGTCGACGGTGCCGTGCGCCGCCACCACGCATGGTCGCCTCTCGCCTCCTCCGACGCACCAGCCCCATAAGTCCCCCTCTCGATCTCCTCCTCCCTGCACGCGCCACAGTAGCTCCTCTCGATCTCTCGGTTAGGGTTCATCGTAGGGGCTCCAATCGATTTGCCGCGGCGGCTCGCCATGTTTTGGGATTTAGGGATTGCATGGTGGCTCCGCGCTTTGATGCATGGCTCCAATCGATCCTACTATTAATTAGTATCACATATGCATCTCTAGATCCTACTGTTCATTAGTATCACATAGGGGAGAGAGTAGAGGATTTGAGTTGGTTGTTGCTGACATGATTTGGCATTGGATTGGGCTGGCTCATGTTTGATTTTTTGCTTTGTGGTTGGGCGGTTTCGACTTTTCTGATGTGATGTTATGGATATTGCTTCTATAGGAGTGTAAGTGCTCGGTCCGGGTTGTATCAAGTGCCCTTCTATAGGATGTTGTATAGGTGTTGTTCATGTGAGAGACAAAGCTACAAGCTCATGTTTATTTTGTGTGTTTTGTTGTGATAAATCATCAAGATTTAGGATTACTGATATGAGAAGGGGGTAGTTTATTTAGTGTGCTTTGTTGTGATTAACGAAGATGAGATGAGATCAAAGTATTGTTATGTTTTGCCATATATTTGTTTGTTACATCTCTAGATTATTGAGCTACTAGTATTGGTTAACCTTGTGTTTAGTGCAAATTTCATGCTGATAGCGACGCTTCATCTGAAGAGTTGGGGACATTAGTTTACTAGATTGCTAGCTTTCTTGTGTTTTATCATACAATCACTCTACTTTTGCAATTTGTGATTGTTGGACTGAACTTTATGTTTACTATTTAGTTGTTATTTTGCTTGCCATGTGAACTCTAGCTATGAAAACTTTATGTTTACTTTTTGGATCGTTAATCCTTTAATCATATTGCTTTAGGGAAATAGCGCCACCACCACCACCACCACCATGTTGACGGTGCAAGTCAAGGTGCGCCAGCAGCCTTGCAACTGGCATGCTATTTGGCATCTACTTTGAGTCTAGTTTTCTTCATGCGGCGGTAATAAATTATATGAAACTAGTAACTACTATTTTGTTTTTAGTGTTATTGGCATTAATGCATCGTGTATATATCATTTTGCTTTTTGTACACAGATCGTCCCATGCAATGTGAGGTCAGAATTCAACAACCTGACTGGAGACTATGTGACATTTGAGGCTCCTGGGGCCCCCTACACTATGGAGATCAAGAAAGGGCGAAAGATGACGCGGGTGGGAGGAGATGGATGGGTCCGTTTCATCGACGACATGTGTATCACCGGTGGTGAGTTGATCAGCTTCTCCTTCAGAGCTGAAAGACCCAAGCTGGCCGTGATTTATATCAACAAAGCAGAAGATTATGAGGATGATGAGGATGATGAGGATGATGAGGATGATGATGACCCACTCGGTGATGCCATCGTAGCTCAAAGAATGAAGTTGAGTGAGGAGGAGGTGTGCAACCTATGGGACATCATTCCGCCATGTGCTGACTTCGTCGGGGTGCCATTCGTGAACCGCCTGACAAGTACCATGGTTGATCGACATATGATGGTATGTTGCATTTACTATAGTTTTTAAGTAATTTGATGATATGCTTTATTGTTATACTTAGTGTAGAGTCCGATGATAAATATGCTTGCTGAATCTTATATGCTTACTAAATCTCATATGCTTAGTGAATCTACGATTAGTGAATCTTATATGTTTTATTGTTATACTTAGTGTAGAGTCCGATGATATATATGCTTAGTGAATCTTATATGCTTAGTGAATCTTATATGCTTAGTGAATCTTATATGCTTTATTGTTATACTTAGTGTAGAGTCCGATGATATATATACTTAGTGTAGAGTCCGATGATATATATGCTTAGTGTAGAGTCCGATGATATATATGCTTCGTGTAGAATGTGTGAGGCTACTTATTAATTGATATGTTTTTCTTATTCAGAAATTGCCAAATAGCCTATCTGAGAGTTGTGGTATCAAGCCTGATGAAGAAGGCTATGCTGGAATACGCCTTACCGCAAGGGGCTCCGTTACCACTTGTGCGTACGGCATGGACACGGATGGTCGCACACACTTCAACTCGATTGGGTGGAAGCGCTTCCTCGTCGGTAAGAATCTTCATGTTGGACAGGCAATCCTAATTACTATCAGGAACACCCATCGCCCAGGCTTGAGGATGATGGTCGTCATCGACATCATCTAGAACTTCATATGCATGCGTGTGGCTGTTGAACCATATATATGCTAGTATGACTACCTAGTAGACTTATCAACTATGATCTATCCATGCATTGTTGACTACTATATGAGTTTGTGAGATTGTGTGGTTATATTAAATGTGGTACTGTCGTTAATGTTTGTGAGATGGTTCTGTGAACTTAGTTTATTTGCACTGGACTTGTCTTGATTTCCATGAATATTGCACCTGTCTGCTTTTTTTATTTTTTATTTCTATTTGCCTAGTTGTAGCATGGGGAGAAAATAGGGCGCTACTACTACGTGATGATAGTAGTAGCGCTGGTGGAGGAAGCAACGCTACTAATAAGTATTTTAGCTGCAGCGCTTGTTCAGAAACGCGCTACTGGTAAATAATAGCTGTAGCGCCCTAACAGTAGCGCGGGTGCCCGCGCTACTGGTATGTAAAAAACCAGCGCCACTAGTAAGCTTTTCTCTAGTAGTGCCCCTTGGCGCACCCCCTCTAGGACGCCGGCCTCCTCCCTCTGCTCCTTTATATACGAGGGCGGGGGCACCTGAAAGCACAAATGCTCCCTGGGTGATTTTGGTAATTTATGTCAACATATCTCTTGTTGGACTAATATTTCTACCTAGTGTATTTCAAATAAGTTCAACATTGGAGTGGCATGGACATGGAAAAGAGGATGTGGAACCCCTTCAAGATGTTAACGACAAATATTGGCAAAAGCTCAAGAGTTTACATTTTCATTTTAGTGATCCAAGATCACATTAAGTCCATAGGAAAGCCAATACTATTAGAAGGGGCTGAGGTGTTGCTTAATGGCTTGCTTACTCAAAGTGCTTAGAGATATGCTCCAAAGCCCTCAGCCACTTTCTCATATCCACATATGTCCTAAACCTAAAATTGAAACTCGGCCCCACCGATTTGATCTATCTGGCGCCACCGAGTTTCATTTGGCACAACCACTGCCAAACCCTAATCAGTTTGGTCTCACCGATGGGATCTCGGTCTCACCGAGATGGGCCTGCAAATTCTCTGTGATCTATTGCAACATTTTTGGTCTAACCAAGTTTGTTCAGTCGGTCCACCGAGTTTGCTTGATCAATACTTAGTTTGCTTATTACCAAAATTGGTCTCACCGAGTTTGAGTAATCGGTCAAACCGAGTTGAGGTTTCACCCTAACCCTTGCAAATCGGTCCCACCGAGTTGACCTTGTCGGTCCCACCGAAAACTCTAACGTTCACATTTTGACCCGAATCGGTCTGATCGAGTTTCAGCATTCGGTCCCACCGAGTTTGGGAATCTGTGTGTAACGGCTAGATTTTGTGTGGAGGCTATATATACCCCTCCACCCACTCTTCATTCATGGAGAGAGCCATCAGAACATGTCTACACTTCCATCATTCATTTTCTGAGAGAGAACCACCTACTCATGTGTTGACACCAAGATATTCCATTCAAACCACAAGAATCTTGATCTCTAGCCTTCCCCAAGTTGCTTTCCGCTCAAGTCATCTTTCCACCATAGCCAAATCTATGAGAGAGAGTTGAGTGTTGGGGAGACCATCATTTGAAGCACAAGAGCAAGGAGTTCATCATCAACACACCATCTATTACCTTTTGGAGAGTGGTGTCTCCTAGATTGGTTAGGTGTCACTTGGGAGCCTTCGTCAAGATTGTGGAGTTGAACCAAGGAGTTTGTAAGGGCAAGGAGATCGCCTACTTCATGAAGATCTACCCTAGTGAAGCAAGTCCTTCGTGGGTGATGGCCATGGTGGGATAGACAAGGTTGCTTCTTCGTGGACCCTTCGTGGGTGGAGCCCTTCATGGACTCGCACAATCATTACCCTTCGTGGGTTGAAGTCTCCACCAACGTGGATGTACGATAGCACCACCTATCGGAACCATGCCAAAAATCTCTATGTCTCCAATTGCGTTTGCACACTCCAATCCCATCCCTTTACTTTCTTGCAAATGCATGCTTTACTTTCCGCTGCTCATATACTCTTTGCATGCTTGCTTGAATTGTATTGTGTACGCTTGAAATTGTGTTAATCTACCACCTCAAATTGAAAAACTTAAAAACTGCCACCTTTATTTGTTAAGGGTCTAATCACCCCCCTAGACACCTCTTCTCGAACGTTTCAATTGGTATCAGAGCATTGGTCTCCATTGCTTTGGTTTAATCACCAATGGAGGAAGATGGATGAGTCTATGTTGGGGAGTCTTAGACGTAGAGTGCATATGCTTGATGGAGAGTTCTTTAGTGAGTGGAAAAATGAGATGCTTTGAATTTTTCATGAATATCACTTGAACAAGTGTATTACTACTCCTTGTGAACCCCTTGTTGACCCCTTGCATCCTACCCATGATGAGTCTCTTAACATGATTCGCAATCTTAGAACTATCAATCTTATCACTAGAGGCTTGCCTAGAAATTTGATAGGTCACTTGCCAACTCTTGATTGTGCTTATACTATATGGAGATTTCTTGAGGAACGATTTCCAGACTATTCCTTGACAAACTTAGATGAGATTCTTCTCAAGTCTAGTACTTTGAATAAGATGAATCCCAATGATCCTAAGTTTGGAGATTGTTTATTTGAGGTTACCAATCTTATGCGTGCCAAAGGAGATGTTGGAATCATTAGCAATATTATTTCTGAAGCTATTAGTATTCATAGAGATGAACATTGTTGAAATCATATATCTAATGAATCACTCTCTCTAGGAAATGATCATTTGCAAGATGATGTTGAACATGGATACTATGATGAGGATGATGACAATGAC
>NW_025236662.1:0-5154 GCF_018294505.1 Triticum aestivum | reverse complement strand
ATTTTAATTAGTGTTTGTGCCAAGTAGAACCTTTGGGAAGACTTGGGGAAAGTCTTTGCGATCTTGCTGTAAAAAACAAAAACTTTAGCGCTCACGAGATTTGCTGCCTTTTTTACTAGAGAGTGCGATTAGGTCGGTTCTATTTGAAGATGATTAATAGATAAATTCCTCACGTCCAGAAATTTATTTCAGAATTTTTGGAGTCCCAGAAGTTTGCGTGTGATAAAGATTACTGCAGACTATTCTGTTTTTGACAGATTCTGTTTTTCGCCTGTTGTTTTCTTATTTTGATGAATCTATGGCTAGTAATGGAGTTCATGAACCATAGAAAAGTTGTACTACAGTAGGTTTAACACAAATATAAATAAATAATGAGTTCATTACAGTACCTTGAAGTGGTGTTTTCTTTTCTTTCGCTAACCGAGCTCATGAGATTTTCTGTTAAGTTTTGTGTTCTGAAGTTTTCAAGTTTTGGGTAAAGATTTGATGGATTATGGAACAAGGAGTGGAAAGAGCCTAAGATTGGGGATGCCCATCGAACCCCAAGGTAAAATCCAAGGACAACCAAAAGCCTAATCTTGGGGATGCCCCGGAAGACATCCCCTCTTTCGTCTTCGTCCATCCGTAACTTTACTTGGAGCTATATTTTTATTCACCACATGATATGTGTTTTGCTTGGAGCGTCTTGTATGATTTGAGTCTTTGTTTTGTTAGTTTACCACAATCATCCTTGTTGTACACACCTTTTGAGAGAGGCACACATGAATCGTAATTCATTAGAATACTTTATGTGCTTCACTTATATCTTTTCAGTTAGATAATTTGCTCTAGTGCTTCGCTTATATATTTTAGAGCACATGGTGGTTTTATTTTATAGAAATAATTGATTTCTCATGCTTCACTTATATTATTTTGAGAGCCCTTTAGAACAGCATGGTAATTTTCTTTGGTTATAAAATTAGTCCGTATATGATAGGCATCCAAGACAAAAACCTGAAAGTGCATTAAATACTAAGAGAAGTTTGATACTTGATAGTTGTTTTGAGATATAAAGGTGGTAATATTAGCGGTGTGCTAGTTGAGTAATTGTGAAACTGAGAAATACTTGTGTTGAAGTTTGTAAGTCCAGTAGCATGCACGTATGGTAAACGTTGTGTGACAAATTTGAAGCACGAGGTGTTCTTTGATTGCTTTCCTTATGAGTGGTGGTCGGGGACGAGCGATGGTCTTTTCCTACCAATCTATCCCCCTAGGAGCATATGCGTAGTGCTTGGTTTTGATGACTTGTAGATTTTTGCAATAAGTATGTGAGTTCTTTATGACTAATGTTGAGTCCATGGATTATACGCACTCTCACCCTTCCATCATTGCTAGCCTCTTCAGTACCGTGCATTGCCCTTTCTCACCTTGAGAGTTGGTGCAAACTTCGCCGGTGCATCCAAACCCCGTTATATGGTACGCTCTATCACACATAAGCCTCCTTATATCTTCCTCAAAACAGCCACCATACCTACCTATTATGGCATTTCCATAGCCATTCCGAGATATATTTCCATGCAACTTTCCACCGTTCCATTTATTATGACACGCATCATCATTATCATATTTCCTTGCATGATCATGTAGTTGACATCGTATTTGTGGCAATGCCACCATGCTTAATTTTTCATACATGTCACTCTTGATTCATCGCATATCTCGGTACACCACCGGAGGCATTCACATAGAGTCATATTTTGTTCTAAGTATCGAGTTGTAATTCTTGAGTTGTAAGTAAATAGTGTGATGATCATCATTAGAGCATTGTCCCATGTGAGGAAAGGATGATGGAGACTATGATTCCCCCACAAGTCAGCATGAGACTCCGGATGAAAAAAAGAAAAAAAAGAGGCCAAGAAAAAATAAAAAAATAAAAAGAGAAGGCCCAAATAAAAAAATGAGAGAAAAAGAGAGAAGGGACAATGTTACTATCCTTTTTCCACACTTGTGCTTCAAAGTAGCACCATGATCTTCATGATAGAGAGTCTCTTATTTTGTCACTTTCATATACTAGTGGGAATTTTTCATTATAGAACTTGGCTTGTATATTCCAATGATGGGCTTCCTCAAATGCCCTAGGTCTTCGTGAGCAAGCAAGTTGGATGCACACCCACTTAGTTTCTTTGATGAGCTTTCATATATTTATAGCTCTAGTGAATCTGTTGCATGGCAATTGCTACTCCTTGCATTGACATCAATCGGTGGGCATCTCCATAGCCCATTGATTAGCCGCGTCAATGTGAGACTTTCTCCTTTTTTGTCTTCTCACACAACCTCAATCATTATATTTTATTCCACCCATAGTGCTATGTCCATGGCTCGCGCTCATATATTGCGTAAAAGTTGAAAGAGTTTGAAAAGGCTAAGTATGAAACAATTGCTTGGCTTGTCATCGGGGTTGTGCATGATGAGAGCATTTTGTGTGACAAAAATGAAGCATGCTTGAAGTATTATTATTTTTATGTCAACATTAAACTTTTATCTTGAATCTTTTGGATCTGAACATTCATGCCACAATAAAGAAAATTACATTGAAGAATATGGTAGAAAGCATTCCACATCAAAAATTCTGTTTTTTATCATTTACCTACTCGAGGACGAGCAGGAATTAAGCTTGGGGATGCTTGATACGTCTCCAACGTATCTATAGTTTTTTATTGTTCCATGCTATTATATATTCTGTTTTGGATGTTTAATGGGATTTATTATGCACTTTTATGTTTAATGGCTTGGTGATGTTGCTCTCTTTGTCCCATCATCTCGTTTTGCCAAGATCATGGTCTTTCCTTTGCATGTCCATTCAACCGGAGTGTCGTGTCCTTCATTCAAGTTCTCTCATCTCGTCAAGTTTTGCCTCCCTTCTCAACCGGAGTGCTATCTAATATCTTTCTTACCCTTTGTGCCATTCTTTCTATAGTTCTGGAGGCAGTGTGTTATTGATTTCATCAACTATCCTCTCATCTTGTAAATTTCATGTTCAATTCCTTCCATTTACAGTCGGAGTGCTGTCCAAATTATATCAATCTTATTCCTTCACTATCTTGTTTCAACCGGAGTGGTTACTTGTCCCTCCTTGTCGCTGGAGCTCTTCATTCATGTCTCTCTACCAACAAGGTTCTCGTAATGTTCCTTGTTCCTCTTATCTAACGGAGTGTTTTCAACTTTGTTCATCTCCACTATATTCTTTTCTTAAATATTGTTTAACCTCTCAAGGTTCATTGGTTTCACTCAATTGTACAAGAAGCAACTTAGTTTTACCTCTTTCCTCTTCCTCTTCCGTTTTCTCTCCGGTGCCATCCTAGATCTCGGGATGAGATCCTCTTGTAGTGGTGGAGTGTTGTGACGCCCCGAGACCGGCGTGATGTCTACTACACAACCTTCTTCTTGTAGACGTTGTTGGGCCTCCAAGTGCAGAGGTTTGTAGGACAGTAGCAAATTTCCCTCAAGTGGATGACCCAAGGTTTATCAATCTGTGGGAGGTGTAGGATGAAGATGGTCTCTCTCAAGCAACCCTGCAACCAAATAACAAAGAGTCTCTTGTGTCCCCAACACACCCAATACAATAGTAAGTTGTATAGGCGCACTAGTTCGGCGAAGAGATGGTGATACAAGTGCAATATGGGTAGTAGATAATGGTTTTTGTAATCTGAAAATATAAAAACAGCAAGGTAGCAAGTGCTAAAAGTGAGCACAAACGGTATTGCAATGCTAGAAAACAAGGCCTAGGGTTCATACTTTCAATAGTGCAAGTCCTCTCAACAATAATAACATAATTGGATCATATAACTATCGCTCAACATGTAACAAAGAGTCACCCCAAAGTCAATAATAGCGGAGAATAAACAAAGAGATTATGGTAGGGTACGAAACCACCTCAAAGTTATTCTTTCTGATCGATCTATCATAGAGTTCATACTAGAATAACACCTTAAGACACAAATCAACCAAAACCATAATGTCACCTAGATACTCCAATGTCACCTCAAGTATCCGCGGGTATGATTATACGATATGCATCACACAATCTCAGATTCATCTATTCAACCAACACAAAGAACTTCAAAGGGTGCCCCAAAGTTTCTACCGAAGAGTCAAGATGAAAACATGTGCCAACCCCTATGCATAAGCTCACGAGGTCACGGAACTCACAAGTTGATCACCAAAACATACCTCAAGTGGATCACGTGATATCACATTGTCACCATAGATAAGCACACGCAAGACATACATCAAGTGTTCTCAAATCCTTAAAGACTCAATCTGATAAGATAACTTCAGAGGGAAAACTCAATTCATCACAAGAGTAGATCGGGAGAAACATCATAACATCCAACTATAATAGCAAAGCTCGCGATACATCAAGATCGTACCACCTCAAGAACACGAGAAAGAGAGTGTCGGAGTAAATAGCCATGGGTAGCCTAGCCGGCTTCCCCTGGCCCTTCTTAAAAAATTACGAGTCGATCCGGCTCTCAAGAATCCAAGGCATAGGGCCGCCTTCCCCTGGCCAGCTGTCTCCCAGGCCGGCTATTGGAAGGCGGCCCGACTTTAGCCCTCATGAAGAAAGCCATGGGAGGGCCGACTTCGAGAAGCCGGCCGCGAGGAGGCCAACTCCGAGAAGCCGGCTCCCATAAAGCGGTCGAGACCGTACCCTCAAAGTTTGCATCCACCTAGCGGCGATGAGACGGGGCATGGCTACAGTGAAGCCTGCCACCCCCGAATCCCGGAGCGCGCCTGGCACAGTGCGCCGTACGGGTGGCCATGACCCGTCCGGCGCGACACTGTTGCCACACTGACCCTGATGTCATCCATGACGGGTTACCAGTACGGCCCACGGGCGGTGGGCCCCTTCAGGCAGAGAGACACCTGAAGGCGGCCTGGCCTCCCCAGTCGGCCCAAGACGGAGCCGGCTCTCTCCAGCCGGCTTGCCACCCCCTCGAAGGAGACGCCCCATTAAGGAGACAAGACGCGGTGAGGCTACAGTGGCCACCCGCCGGACGGCAGCACTGTAGCCATGCTTACCTCGGCGAAGCCCTCGTCACCAAGATTGAGCAACAGTAACCAGCCACAGACAAGGCCCTGGACAGTGGGGCCTGTCTGTCGACCAGGGAGCCG
>NW_025236661.1:4182-5154 GCF_018294505.1 Triticum aestivum | reverse complement strand
AGGGTTCGTTAATCAAGGAAACCTCTCCGAGACCCCAAAACAGTGAGTAATAGTCCACGAAACGTGCCACAATCGGCCAAATCTGTGAGTGTTGATGACCTACACGTAAGCGCGCCTTGGGTTCAACAACTATGGAAATTTGTTTGGGGCCCCGAAACGGTGAGTAATAGTCCATAAAACGGGTCAGAATCGATAAAAACCGCGAGTGTTGATGACCGAAACCTAAATGCACCCCAGGGTTCATTAATCGTGTAAATCACTCCGGGACCCCAAAACAGTGAGTAATAGTCCAGGAAACGGGCGAGAATCGGCCAAAACTATGAGCGTTGATGACCAACACGTAAGCGCACCTTGGGGTTCAACAACTATGGAAATCGCTTTGCGGCCCAAAACCGGTGAGTAATAGTCCACGAAACGGGTCAAAATCGGCCAAAACTGTAAGTGTTGATGACCGAAACATAAACGTACCCCAGGGTTCGTTAATCGTGTAAATCACTCCGGGACCCCAAAACAGTGAGTAATAGTCCACGAAACGTGCCAGAATCGGCCAAAACTATGAGTGTTGATGACCGACACGTAAGCGCACCTTGGGGTTCAACAACTATGAAACCGGTTTGGGGCCCCAAAACGGTGAGTAGTAGTCCATAAAACGGGTCAGAATCAGCCAAAACCGCGAGTGTTGATGACTGAATTGTAAACGCACCCCAGGGTTCGTTAATCATGGAAACCTCTCCGGGACCCCAAAACAGTGAGTAATAGTCCATGAAATGGGCCAGAATCAGCCAAATCTGTGAGTGTTGATGACCGAAACGTAAACGCACCCCAGGGTTCGTAATCGTGGAAATCACTCCAGGGCCCCAAAATAGTGAGTAATAGTCCACGAAACGGGCTAGAATCGGCCAAATCTGTGAGTGTTGATGACCTACACGTAAGCGCGCCTTGGGGTTCAACAACTATGGAAATTTGTTTGGG
>NW_025236661.1:2926-3374 GCF_018294505.1 Triticum aestivum | reverse complement strand
TTTGGGGCCCAAAAATGGTGAGTAATAGTCCACGAAACGCCTCAGAATCTGCCAAAACAGCGAGTGTTGCTGACCGAAACTTAAACGCACCCCAGGGTTCATTAATCGTGTAAATCACTCCGGGACCCCAAAACAGTGAGTAATAGTCCAGGAAACGGACTAGAATCGGCCAAAACTATGAGCGTTGATGACCAACACATAAGCGCACCTTGGGGTTCAACAACTATGGAAATTGCTTTGCGGCCCAAAACTGGTGAGTAATAGTACATGAAACGGGTCAGAATCGGCCAAAACCGTAAGCGTTGATGACCGAAACATAAACGCACCCCAGGGTTCGTTAATCGTGGAAATCACTCCGGGACCCCAAAACAGTGAGTAATAGTCCACGAAACGTGCCAGAATCGGCCAAAACTATGAGTGTTGATGACCGACTCGTAAGCACACCTTG
>NW_025236661.1:877-1754 GCF_018294505.1 Triticum aestivum | reverse complement strand
GAAACGTGCCAGAATCGGCCAAAACTATGAGTGTTGATGACCGACACGTAAGCGCACCTTGGGGTTCAACAACTATGAAACCGGTTTGGGGCCCCAAAACGGTGAGTAATAGTCCATGAAACGGGTCAGAATCGGCCAAAACCGCGAGTGTTGATGACCGTATCGTAAAGGCACCCCAGGGTTCGTTAATCGTGGAAACCTCTCCGAGACCCCAATACAGTGAGTAATAGTCCATGAAATGGGCCAGAATCGGCCAAATTTGTGAGTGTTGATGACCGAAACGTAAACGCACCCCAGGGTTCGTAATCGTGGAAATCACTCCAGGGCCCCAAAATAGTGAGTAATAGTCCACGAAACAGGCTAGAATCGGCCAAATCTGTGAGTGTTGATGACCTACACGTAAGCGCGCCTTGGGGTTCAACAACTATGGAAATTTGTTTGGGGCCCAAAAATGGTGAGTAATAGTCCACGAAACGCCTCAGAATCTGCCAAAACAGCGAGTGTTGCTGACCGAAACTTAAACGCACCCCAGGGTTCATTAATCGTGTAAATCACTCCGGGACCCCAAAACAGTGAGTAATAGTCCAGGAAACGGGCTAGAATCGGCCAAAACTATGAGCGTTGATGACCAACACATAAGCGCACCTTGGGGTTCAACAACAATGGAAATCGCTTTGCGGCCCAAAACCAGTGAGTAATAGTACACGAAACGGGTCAGAATCGGCCAAAACCGTAAGCGTTGATGACCGAAACATAAACGCACCCCAGGGTTCGTTAATCGTGGAAATCACTCCGGGACACCAAAACAGTGAGTAATAGTCCACGAAACGTGCCAGAATCGGCCAAAACTATGAGTGTTGATGACCGACTCGTAAGC
>NW_025236661.1:0-867 GCF_018294505.1 Triticum aestivum | reverse complement strand
TTTGGGGCCCAAAAATGGTGAGTAATAGTCCACGAAACGCCTCAGAATCTGCCAAAACAGCGAGTGTTGCTGACCGAAACTTAAACGCACCCCAGGGTTCATTAATCGTGTAAATCACTCCGGGACCCCAAAACAGTGAGTAATAGTCCAGGAAACGGACTAGAATCGGCCAAAACTATGAGCGTTGATGACCAACACATAAGCGCACCTTGGGGTTCAACAACTATGGAAATTGCTTTGCGGCCCAAAACTGGTGAGTAATAGTACATGAAACGGGTCAGAATCGGCCAAAACCGTAAGCGTTGATGACCGAAACATAAACGCACCCCAGGGTTCGTTAATCGTGGAAATCACTCCGGGACCCCAAAACAGTGAGTAATAGTCCACGAAACGTGCCAGAATCGGCCAAAACTATGAGTGTTGATGACCGACTCGTAAGCACACCTTGGGGTTCAACAACCATGGAAATCGCTTTGGGGCCCCAAAACGGTGACTAATAGTCCATAAAACGGGTCAGAATCGATAAAAACCGCGAGTGTTGATGACCGTAATGTAAACGCACTCCAGGGTTCGTTAATCGTGGAAATCACTCCAGGGCCCCAAAATTGTGAGTAATAGTCCACGAAACGGGCCAGAATCGGCCAAATCTGTGAGTGTTGATGACCTACACGTAAGCGCGCCTTGGGGTTCAACAACTATGGAAATTTGTTTGGGGCCCAAAAATGGTGAGTAATAGTCCACGAAACGGCTCAGAATCTGCCAAAACAGTGAGTGTTGATGACCGAAACATAAACGCACCCCAGGGTTCATTAATCGTGTAAATCACTCCGGGACCCCAAAACAGTGAGTAATAGTCCAGGAAACGGG
>NW_025236660.1:0-5155 GCF_018294505.1 Triticum aestivum | reverse complement strand
TTTTTTTACATATACTTCTGTTGTTAACTTGATCATTCTGGTTCCTGTTAAGAATAAAAATTTCTATTATTTTAACTGTTAGTTGTGGTTGATATTTTTCTGAGGGTTGATATATGTTTCATCTATGTATATAAAGTCTATCTAAGTGAGATATAATCTCTCGAATACCATGAATGGTACTCATAGGACTAGTAATATAATAAGTTATTTCATAGTCTGAATCTCCCTCTACCATTAAAATGTTGTATAAGATGGGCGGGGATTCCACAACTGACCATTTTTGTAGTGACACAATTCTTAAATAATCCAATCATGAAATTAATTGTTTCAATCATTTATTATTTATTTTGGTATTTTGTATTTTTTTCATACACAGAGCACTATTGTGCCATTTTTAAAATTGTGCCCTGCATCTTGACATGCCCTTTTCTTCATGTAATCACACCATATTGTGGAACCTAATATTTTCTATTTAACTTGGTGTTTACAATTATCGAATGATGTGTTCCATTAATTAACTAATTTATGTTTTTATGTAGGATGATGGTTGGTGTGAAAGGAAGGATTAAGAGAAGCCAGGAAAGAGTGTGAGTGTCATTTGACTTTTTTAGGTGACTATGCTGATGGTATATTAAAAAAGCAATGTTACACAATCTTTGTAATTCTTTTCTTCTTTCAAGCTTTCTTCTTGCTTTTTTAGCGTTACTTCTGACATATGCAGTGGTGGTGGCATCCATATTTATACATGTGCCACTCCAACGGATTGATTTCGGGTAGTAACCATCAAAGCCTTGCAATATATCATATATTAATTCCATGATTTTCTTCAAAGGATGTATGTCTCGAATGGTTGTGTGCATCACAATGATACAAAGGACGGAGGTACTAACCTCTTTTTTAGAAAAATGTATGTCTCGATTGCAGATTTTTCTTAGCTAGTTGTGCGAGTATACCATGTTGCATCCATCTCTTATCATATTAAAAATATATGCATATTTTGTGGTGTATTGTGTGCGCATAAATATTGATCAAATTACGAGCACTCATGAGCCATGTGAGAAGAAAAGAGTTAAGTGAATGTGTGTACTATTCACACATCAGTTGATATATTTTCTTGTGGCGTATGCCATAAGTAGCCACATTTTGTGTTTTGCAGGTGCACGGAATGCAGCTTAAGAGCATTGCAATAGAACTGGTATATTTGGTGATCTAAAATCAGTTCTAGCAATAAGAGAGCGAAGATGAGATGTTTTTTTTAATCTACTCCACTAGCTACCCTACAATTTGTTATCTATAGACCTAGCAGCTAAAAGAGGGTATCCTGAGCAATTGCAAGTACCTAAAAGGCTGAAACTCATTCTATCTTTATTTGTACCGTGCTCCTCCACTGCAAATAAGTTCTATTTCCATACAGAACATTTTAGATCATGCATTAACTAATGTTTGGAGTTCGAATTAAAATAAAAAATGAACATGCTGGTTCTAAAACGACACAAATATGACATAAAGTTAACAATAATACTTCAAACTCGTGGCTAAACTACAACATTGAAAGCACAACTTATATACCCTTAATATAGGTTTTTGTGATTAAGGAGAAAGCAATTGAGATAATGAACGTTTTATGAGTTTATCTTAGGAAATTAGTCCATAAACCTTAGTGGAAACATCAAGGTTGACCAGTACAACTATTTCTTCAAGTGGTTGTGTGCCTCAAGTTCTTAAAGTACAGTTTTATAGGCTTTTAGTGATTCCAAGATTCACACAGAGTGTAGAATAGTCATACTATCAAGAGGAGAAAAGCAAAGTATATGTGGTCGAACTCCAAGATAAGATCCTCAACCAAAATTCTCAAGTATTTCACTCTAGCAACTCAACTTTTTTTTGTTTCAGTGCCGAGTTACTCTGAGTTTTTCCACCCAGTACTACGACTTTTAGGAGTGAGTAGGCCATGATGAGCGAACCATGTTTCCTATAGCTTCCGAACTGTACACGACTCTTTTTTGGAGCCGCCGAACTATGTTTATTTTGACATCATCCCTATTAGTTTTGGCACCTCTGACAATAACATTTTCTCTGACCTTTCCAAGCCCTTCTCAGTTTGCTTCAGCAGAGTATCTTTATTGGATTGCTACTTCCAAGAAAATGCATCCAATACCTCCAAGATGGACTTTGGATTTGCCTGCTAGATGGTGTCCTGCATCACCTTTCAGCGCCCCGCCCCAACATATCTTCTCTCTCCTCTGGGCGGCAGATTAGACAGTTTGCTGCAGCAGTGATGCTGTGAGGTTCTGGTGGTGGAGGAGGCCGACGAACAACACATCTCGGTATACCGGCCAAAAAATGAGACTTGAGAGCTCAATACGGGCACCCACTCCTCACCCAAACGGGAGGCACCAACGTTTCATAAGATGATAAAAAGAACCACCAACACACAACAAAACCTAGTCACCACCCACCAACCAAACAACAAGCTAGGTATAGAGTTTACACACGACCTATGGGCCATTCATGACACAAAGGTATATAGAGTTGACAGACGCATAAGTCGATAGAAAAGACAACAAGTTCAATTCGTGGGGTGTTCGTGAGCCCCAACTTCCGAAGCAAGAATTGCCATGTGACTCCGTGTGCTCGACCAAAGCCCAACACAACACAACCACTTCAGAGGTACACACACATCATTGTGCCTGGAATCTCACGAGGTTATGCTCTTTTTCCGTTGATTACTACCACATACTAACCAAGGACGCGATCTGCTGCTCCAGCTGCATCAAAAGAAAAATAAAGTAATGATTACGACATGGTTTCACAAATCAGACATTTTGCAATGTAGTAGGTATCTTATTCTGGTACTTGGAAGATATTAACTTTTTAAACTTAATCTGGGAACATAAGGAACCGAGTTAGACGGCCAAAACATTATGATAAGATGAAGAAAACAATATTTGACAGCCAAACGGGACCTTCAAAGACCACAACCTATGTGCTCCAAAAACCAAACAATATATTGCCAGATAAATTTCAGCAGCAACAAGAATAATAATATCAAGGTTCTTCTTTTTATGTTGAATAATATACATCCAATCCAAATATTATCATAATAGCAAGAAACTGGAAGTCCAAAGCCTACATAGGTACACATTACATAAAGTGCTACCTGCATCAAAGTCTGAAGCTTGTTGCGCACGTCACAGAAATCACCCTTAAGAAGAGTCAATGTCATGAGGCATCTGAACAATGCAAAAATATCACACTGTCAATTCTGAAGAGGTTGATCAAAATAAATTTAAATGGTAGAGCAATTGAAACCCTCTGTTTGGCCCAGCAAAAAGAAAACCTCTGTTTGAAAAAAAAACTAGCTATCTCAAAACTCAGTTGCGCTATAAACAGGAGGTTAGAGCCAACAAGTTACAAGAGAATAATCAAAGAGACATGTATTCAAATATAGAACTGAGTTCTATCAATCAGCTGATTCGAGACAAAGTGAAAAAGTAGGTTAGTTCTTAAGAATGTCATATTAGTACGAGCTAAAACTAGTGTCATAGAAGACGAAATAAGCTGGCAGGCTTGCATACATGATTTGACCAACACATACAGTACAAAATCATTATTGTGCAATATATATAATGAGATACTGAGTACTAACCCTTTTTTGTTTTTTGCCACGTAGAACTTTTGGAAGTCCATGCAAGCGAGATTCACTTTCTTTGCACCAACACTGATACATGGCAAAAAGAGCAACATCAGAAAACTAGAATGTTTGGAATCTTATTAAATCCTATAGTATGTTGATACACATAAACATACATGGGTTGTCACAGTAATATTCTCAAGGGGCCATTTTCTATCATGGCTGTCAACACAGTAAATTGTTTGAAGAATCAGAAGAAGAAACATTGGCCTTACGGCATCAGTAGTGCTAGAGATATTTACAAAACGGCAAAGTTTTCATGGCCGAGCCATAAGATTGGAATGGACATTGGTACTTCCATTATAGAAAACACAACTAAATTCAGCTCTTAAGGTTAAACAACACGAGCCGCAAATTCCATGACGTACGCTCGCTCCCTGCACCGACACATCCGAATAGAAATAATGCCGATGCAGTGAATAAACTAAAAAAATGGCACTCGACATAATATATGTAGAGTAGCCGTCCGTAAATACCATGAATTAATATTTCTATAACGACAAATTTTTATTGCTGGCCTAGAATATTGTCGTTGGCGAATGGCAGATTTAGTAATATTAAAAATGTTTGCAAGACGACAAAAATTTGCCATAGACAGGAATACCGACAATTAGGTAACTGAAAACACAACTAAACTCAACTCTTCTACTTATGTGCATATGATAGTCGACAACGACAGACACTGCAATCCGAATAGAAACATGGACACGCTAGAAAAAACGTCCATTGGCGTTGCGCTGTCGCTGAATAGCACATGATTAATAAATATTACAAAGTTAATAACATTACTGTTGGCATGAATATGGGTACTTCCGTTAGTACAAGAAGCAGAACTAAGCTCGTTTCTTTTAATTATCGCGACACGACACTGCAACCGACATGATGGGCATGCCCGTGACAAACACATCTGAATCGATGTAGCCGAGAAACACGGAAACAGAGAGTTAAAAATGGGCGGGGGATATATAGAAAAGGAAGGGCTAATCGTCATCATACGTGGAGCTGCTCCCCTTGAGCTGCTGCACCAGGGCGTCCACCTTGCAGAACTCCACCTCGTGCAGGGGCTGGTTCCTGCGGATGGCAAAGCAGAGGCAGAGCAAGTCAGTCAGTATCCGAGACGAGAGGAGAAAGTGGACAACAAGGCCACGGGCGTGGCGTGGGGGAGGCGACACGGACAGCAGGGCGTCGATGTCCCTGAGGATCCTGTCGCCGTCATTGAGGAAGATGTTGAGGACTTCGGCGACGTAGCCCGTGCCTCCACTGCCCTCGTCCAGCTCCTGCAGCTGCTGGAAATACGCGTCCACGGCACCCTAGATCGATCACGGCAATGAGACTGTCAGAGCAGAGAGCACGGTGTGGCTCTAGAGGTGAGGGAAAGGACTCACCGTGGCGTACATGGAGGAGAGGTGGGCGTGGAGCTGGGCCCTGAGCTCGGCGATGGCCTCCATGGCAATGTTGGGG
>NW_025236659.1:0-5156 GCF_018294505.1 Triticum aestivum | reverse complement strand
GTGACGAATCCCCCTCTCCGAAGCCCCGAACGGACTCCAGATCAGCCCTCCCGAGAGAGATTACGCCTTGGCGGCGGCTCCGTATCGTAAAACGCGATGAAACTTTCTCTCTGATTTTTTTCTCCGCAAAGCAGAATATATAGAGTTGGAGTTGAGGTCGATGGAGCATCAGGGGGTCCACGAGACAGGGGGCGCGCCCAGGGGAGGGGGCGCACCCAGGGGAGGGGCGCGCCCCCACCCCCGTGGACAGGGTGTGGGCCCCCTGGCCTTGATTCTTTCACCAGTATTGTTTATATTTTCGAAAAGTTATCTCCGTGGATTTTCAGGTCATTCCGAGAACTTTTGTTTTCTGCACAATAAACAACACCATGGTAGTTCTGCTGAAAACAGCGTCAGTCCGGGTTAGTTTCATTCAAATCATGCAAGTTAGAGTCCAAAACAAGCATAAAAGTGTTTGGAAAAGTAGATACGTTGGAGACGTATCATCTGCCTTGTTGAAGTGTGGCCGTCCGTACGGCTCTGACTGCCCATGCACAAATGAGGAGTACAAAAGAGCGGTCCTATTTTGGTATACCAACGACAAAGTTTTTGAGATTTAGGGAAACCGTGATATGAGAAGAATTAAGGAGACACAAAAGCTCAATCTTGGGGATGCCCAAGGCATCCCTAATTAGTATTTCAAGAAGTCTCAAGCATCTAAGCTTGGGGTGCCCCGGTTGGCATCCCACCTTTCTTCTTCAACAACTATCGGTCAGTTTTGATTGAGCCTAAGTTTTTGCTTCTTCACATGATATGTGCTATCCTTGCAATGTCATTTTATTTTCTTAGGATTTTCTTGTTGTTTGAATAATATCCCAAGTTCTGAAACTCTTAAATGTTAGAGAGTCTTCACATAGTTACATAATTATTCGACTACTCATTGATCTTCACTTATATCTTTTGGAGTAGTTTGTTAGTTTCTTTAGTGCTTCACTTATATCTTTTTAGAGCACAGTGGTGGTCTTATTTTGAAGGAATTTATGAACTCTCATGCTTCACTTATACTATTTTGAGAGTCTTTAAACAGCATGGTAATTTTCTTTGGTTATGAATTTAGTCCTAATATGATAGGCATCGAAGAGGGATATAATAAAACCTTTCATATAAAGTGCATTAAATACTGTGAGAAGTTTGATTCCTTATGATTGTTTTGAGATATGAGGATGGTGATATTAGAGTCATGCTAGTGAGCAATTGTGGATTGTAGAAATACTTGTGTTGAAGTTTGTGATTCCCGTAGCATGCACGTATGGTGAATCGTTAATTATGTGATGAATTTGGAGCATGATTTATTTACCAGTTGTCTTCCTTATGAGTGGCCGTCGGGGATGAGCAATGGTCTTTTCCTGCCAATCTATCCCCCTTGGAGCATGCGTGTAGTACTTCGTTTCGATAACTAATAGATTTTTGCAATAAGTATGTGAGTTCTTTTTGACTAATGTTGAGTCCATGGATTATACCCACTCTCTCCCTTCCACCATTGCTAGCCTCTCTAATACCGTGCAAATTTCGCCGGTACCATACACCCACAATATACCTTCCACAAAACAGCCAACATACCTACCTATTATGGCATTTCCATAGCCATTCTGAGATATATTGCCATGCAACTTTCCACCGTTCAATTTATTATGACATGGTTCATCATTGTCATATTGCTTTCACTACTGCAGGGCGCTGCTAATGCAACACTACGATCAGAGACCCTTCAACGAAACTGTGTGCGATGCAATAATCGCAAATGGTGGTGTAAAAAACCGTCAAAAAAGGTGCAAAACATTTGCGATGACGGATGCATCAAACATGGTTCATATTTTGGTTGCGTGTGCCATGCAGGGCATACAGTTCAGTTCATTTAACGGTTTGCGATGAGGAGGAACAAAAGAAACGGGCTGCCAGATGAAGGCATGTGCGATATACAACATACGGTTCACTCGGATGAACTGTTTGTGATAAGGCGGAACAACAGAAACGGGCAGGCAGATGAAGGTGTGTGTGATATATGGCATACAGTTCACTCGGATGAACTATTTGCGTGGAGCCAAGAGAACAGAAACGGATCAACTTAACAAGATGTGTGTGATACGCGGCAAACAGGTTTGTAACGGGAAATGGTTGGGAAGAACGATAACAACACACACGATTCCTGTTAACAAGCCGTGTGTGTTGTGAGCAAACGATTGCTGGTATCCAATTGTCAGTGATTGATGAAATCATCACCGACGGGTTCCATTGTTTAGTCTGTGTGCGATGTGATTTGCTCTGTCTATAGAGCATCAACATATATACTTAAAAAGATAGCATTGCATAACCAAATTAAGCATACAATTACACAATTGACTACACACATAATATTTCCACACACCAAAGTAAGCAATTACATGCATACTAAACTAGGAGAAACGAGGATCTAATCATCTGCTTGTTGTTGCGACGTTGCTTGCCATTGCTCTGCTTCCGGCTGGATCCCTGGCCGTTTTGGGGAAGGAGGCACTTCCTCATGTCAACGATCCGCGTGTACATGTCGTAGCTCGTGTACGCCTCCTTGGTCGTGTACACAATGTGAGCTTTGCCGAGTTTCTCCATCCAGGCTGAGTGTCAGGCACACTTGTCCTTGTTGCAGAAATCCTTCACGTCTCTGTAGTAGGGGCCGATGATGGCCTCGGTGAGGTGAACCAGTGAGTCCTTCTCATGATCCTTGCTACCCCAGATCTTGTATTAGCCCTGGATATCGACAAGATTCTAGCAGGCGATGCCTGAATTCTTGAGCACCTTGACATTGTTGGTGATGTCCACCATAGCAAACATGTAGTGGGGGTTGTTGACAAACCTGGCGAAACTCTCACAAGGCCTTGTGGCCAGGTAGTAGTGGTAGATGAGGACGTGGTTGCGCACGCACATATGGGCAACAACGACCTTGGGACGAGAACCGACACGAGCACGGGTGTACTCGAGGTCGAACCCGACCACCATATACTTCTCCTCGGCAAGCAGCAGCTCCATGATGTGTATGGAGTGCTCCACCCAGACCGGGTTGTTGGTGTACACCAACGAGAGCTCCGTGAACCTTCGGTGGGTGTCCACCATGGCATGCATGGTGAACTAATGCTCGTCATCGGCAGCCGCTCGGAGCGCCATTGGAGCCATGCAGGATACCCTCTAAGGATTGGTCGTGGTGGGTGTGCTTCTTGCAATGGTGGGGCGTGATCGAAAGGTTGAAGAGACACAAGGGTTAAATGGCCACTGTAACAAATGGGAGCCGGCCGGCCTGTAATCGTCACGTCTTGTCACAACGTTCATAGAGGAGGATTCCAGTGCACACTTGACAACACCGCACCGCACGCGTTTCGTTTGACCACGCGTGGGCTCGAAGAGGCACCAAATATATCGTCGGGGAGCTTGTTCCCATGCTACCACCACTACAAGAAAGTCGTTAATCTATGACAGTCAGTGTCCGTCACAGATATGCCAAAAACTGTCAAGGATGGCCGAGCATGACGGTCCTGAAATTCGTCATGTATATCGCGTCATAATTTGCCCACCCGCCCATCCTTGACGGATTTTCATTTCCGTCATGAATTATGACGGTCTGTCTCCGTCACCGATCTAGCCCCCGGCCCGCCCAAGGCCCGGTCCTCTGTGACGGCCTATTCCGTCACAGATTTACATGACGTGTAGACCGACAAGTCCCATGTGGCATCTCCCGCGATCTGACGTGGCGCCAACATGGAGCTGATGTGGCACCAGCGTGGAGCTGATGTGGAGCTGATGTGGCTCCAGCGTGAAGCTGATGTGGCGCCAGCATGGAGCTGACGTGGCACCAGTGTGGAGCGATGCGTTCGGCCCAGTGTGGTCTGGCCCATTTATTTTAGAATAGCCAGACCTATGGGCCCATTTTACCGCAGCTGGTGGGCCCGTTCGTTTTGGTCCATAGTCATTTACACTCTCGTTGGCCCATTTCCACGCGTTAAATATGCACATCAGCCCATTAAAATTATGCGGCACTTGTGTTTCTTTTTGGCCAGAAAGTGTGTTTCAAGGCCCACTTTATTCGGCCCATTAGTGTTTACTCTACCCGACACAACCCTTTTTTATTTCTACACAACATGGGTTTCCAAGCCTAAGAGCTTACATCTCCAGATCCATCACAAATACAGAAAATAAGAACAACATCACAAAGCACAGTAACATTGAGCTTACATCTCCAAATCCACCAACAATGGAGCAGCAAAATGCAACCAGTTTGCATCCAACAGTGTGCAGTTTGCACAGCAAAATCATTACAGAATAAGAATGTAGGTTCTAGCAGTATATCACATTCACATAGCTTCCATGCATCAAGTAGAGACGACAACTGATCTTGGACAAACAACTTACCCTTGAGAGGATCTTGCTTGCAACTGACTTAGCAAAAAGTCCAGTTTTGCATCCATCTCAGCTTGCTTCTTCATGTTCTCCTCATCTCTCTTCCTGTGCTCCTCGTCTTGCCTGGTCCTTGCTTCTTCGGACTCCTTCAACTGCTTGGTCAAGGTGTCAACAAGTGCCCGAAGCTCGACATTGCCCCTCTTTGCCAATTCTGCTTCACAGTTGCTATTGCTAGATCTCGCATGGACATGCTGGATCCCCACATGCTGAAGAAACCTTGGCTTCTTAGTGTGCTTAGCAAGCACTTCAGCTATAGCCTCTGTCGCACAGTTCGATTCCTGTCCATCTTCTGTAGGCTGAGAGACCTTGTTTTCCATCTCGGTCTAGCAACGCAAGCAACAAACATGGTTATAAGATGGCTTAAGCACAAGCAGAGAAGACAACATCAGCAAGCTTACATGCATCGTCTTTGTAAGGAAAGCTATCATGCATCCTTTACAACTAGACACTTGTGATAACAGTCAGATTAATCTTTTTTCTGTGCAGAGGTGATTCAAATTATTCATATATACTATCATCTACAACAAAGTGGACTATTTCCTGAATTAACTAGAAGTGAGTGATTCAAATTATTTCCGGAATTAACTATAATATATATATATATATATATAGACACACACACACACTAAAAATATAAGACACTGAGGATGGCCAAAACTACAATATATAAAGCCAAATAATAGATTAATAAA
>NW_025236658.1:0-5156 GCF_018294505.1 Triticum aestivum | reverse complement strand
GGAGTCTTGAAGCACTTTCGAAGCTGAGAGACATGGAACACGTCATGAACATTTGCAAAGTTTGAAGGAAGCTCGAGTTGATAGGCGAGGTCGCCTCTCTTGCTGACAATCTTGAAAGGTCCCACGTATCTGGGGGCAAGCTTCCCTTTGATACCGAAGCGACGAGTACCTTTCATAGGAGAGACGCGGAGGTAAACATGATCTCCGATCTCGAAAGCCAAATCACGGTGCTTCCTATCATAGTAGCTCTTCTGACGGGATTGGGCTGCTTTGAGGTTATCACGAATGACTTTGCACATTTCTTCTGCCTCTGTGATTAAGTCATTACCCAAAAGCTGACGTTCACCGGTTTTAGACCAGTTGAGAGGGGTACGGCACTTCCTGCCATATAGAATTTCAAATGGGGCCTTGCCCGAACTTGCTTGAAAACTGTTGTTGTAGGAGAATTCAGCATAAGGAAGACAATCCTCCCACTTCATGCCGAAGGACATCACACAAGCCCTGAGCATATCTTCAAGAATCTGGTTGACACGCTCGACTTGACCGCTAGTTTGAGGATGGAAAGCTGTGCTGAAGCGGATGTTAGTGCCCATGGCCTTCTGAAAAGACTCCCAAAACTTCGAGGTAAAGATGCTGCCACGGTCTGAAGAGATCACTTGAGGAATACCGTGCAGAGAGACAATTCGAGAGGTATAGAGTTCCGCCAATTGAGCTGCAGTGATCGACTCTTTGATAGGCAGAAAATGAGCCACTTTGGTGAGTTTGTCGATGACAACGAATATAGCATCATTGCCACGCTTGGACTTTGGAAACCCAGTCACAAAGTCCATTTCAATGTGGTCAAACTTCCATTCTGGAATGGCAAGAGGTTGGAGGAGACCAGCTGGCCTTTGGTGTTCTCCCTTCACTCTTCTGCAGACATCACACTCATTCACGAATTGAGCGATCTCGCACTTCATTCGAGTCCACCAATAAGCTTGCTTGAGGTCCTGATACATCTTCATGCTCCCAGGGTGACTGGAGAGGAGATAATTGTGAGCCTCGTTCATGATCACTTTACGAAGGTCACCTTTGGGTACAACAATACGATCCTCGAAGAAGAGAGTGTCCTTGTCATCAAGGCGGTAGCACTTGTACTTGGACTGACTCTTGGCAATCCCAATCTTCACCTTTTTCACCATAGCATCAAGAAGCTGGGCTTGGCGAATCTGGTCTTCCAAGGTAGGAGAGACTTGAAGGTTGGCGAGGAAACCTTGAGGAACAACTTGCAGATTAAGTTTGCGGAAGGCTTCACGAAGCTCGGGTTGATAAGGCTTGAGAATCAAACTGTTACAATAAGCTTTCCTGCTCAATGCGTCAGCAATCACATTGGCCTTGCCTGGAGTATACTCGATACTCGGATTGTACTCTTGAATCATTTCGACCCAACGAGTTTGCTTGAGGTTGAGATTAGGCTGAGTGAAGATGTACTTGAGACTCTTGTGATCAGTGAAAATGTCCACTTTTCTTCCCAATAGAAGATGTCTCCAAGTCAATAGAGCATGCATAACTGCCGCCAACTTGAGATCATGAGTGGAGTAGTTCTTCTCATTAGGCTTCAACTGGCGAGATGTATAAGCAACAACTTTCTTCTCTTGCATCAATACTGCGCCAAGACCTTGGAGAGAGGCATCACAAAAGACCTCGTACGGTTTGGATTCATCAGGCAGAGTTAGAACTGGAGCAGTGATCAATTTCTCTTTCAAAGTGTTGAAAGCAATATCACACTCCGGAGACCAAACGTACTTGACGTGCTTCTGAAGAAGATTAGAGAGAGGCTTCGCGATCTTGGAAAAGTTTTCAACAAATCTTCGGCAATAGCTTGCGAGACCGAGAAAACTGCGGAGTTGCTTCATGTTCTGAGGAGGTTCCCAATTCACAATTGCAGACACCTTCTCAGGATTCATGGCAATGCCCTTGGCAGAGATGATATGACCAAGATAGAGAACCTCATCGAGCCAAAATTCACACTTGGAGAACTTGGCATAGAACTGATGTTCCCTGAGCTTATCGAGTACCAAACGCAAGTGCTTGGCATGATCTTCCTTGTTCTTCAAGAAAACCAGAATGTCGTCGAGATAGACCAAAACGAAGTCATTGGTGTAGGCATTGAAGATGAAGTTCATCATGCGAGAGAACGTCGGAGGAGCGTTGGCGAGGCCAAAAGACATGACAGTGTATTCATATGAACCAAAGCTTGTTCTGAAAGTTGTCTTGAGAATATCTTCTTCACGAATGCGAATCTGGTGATAACCCATACGGAGATCAAGCTTGGAGAATACTTGGGCACCTTTTAGTTGTTCGAACAGCTCATTGATGTTGGGAAGTGGGTATTTGTTCTTGATGGTCTTCTTGTTCACTGGACGGTAATCAACACAAAGTCGGTCCGTTCCATCCTTCTTCTTCACAAAAGAACACCACAACCCCACGGAGAAGAACTAGGCCGGATGAGACCCATTTTCTCTTGAATATCGAGTTGCTTCTTCAGCTCCTTCAACTCTTCAGGTCCGAGCTTGTAAGGACGTTTGCACACAGGTCCGTACCAGGCTCAAGATCAATAACGAATTCAACTGGCTGGTGCGGAGGCATTCCTGGAAGCTCTTCTGGAAAGACGTCTTGATATTCACAAATGACTGGAATTTGAGAGATAGCATCCAATTCACCCTTCTCATTGAGAGAAAACAGACGGATGGTATTATCTCGAGCGGCAAAGACAATTACATCCTCAGACGAATGAGTCAATTGAATCTGCCTGGCTGCACAATCGAGCTGAGCCTTGTGCTTAGAAAGCCAATCCATTCCGAGAATAAGATCAATATCCGAGTTACCAAGAACCACCGGAGAAGAGAGAAACTTGTAGTCACCTAATGTGATAGAGATATCGGGAGCAATCAAACTAGAAGTCAAAAGCTTGCCGGGAGAAACAACTTGCATGACTTTGGGCATAATCTCAGTATCAACATTGTGCTTCGATGCAAAAGGGCATGACAAAAAGGAATGCGATGCACCAGTGTCAAAAAGAACTTTAGCTGGAATAGCATTGACAGGAAGGTTACCCATGATCACATCTGACGAATCCTCTGCCTGAGCTGCATTCATCAAATTGACCTTGGCGTGCTTGGGGTTATGCTTGACCACAGCTGTATTTGCCGATCTGACAGGAGGAGGAGGAGGAAGACGCCTCTGGTTGAAACACTTGTTGGCATAGTGACCCTTCTATTGGCACTTGTTGCACGTGACCTCTGAAAGCGGACGGTGATACGAAGCACTCGATCTTGGAGCTTGAGACGAAGTCTTGTTCTGAAAGCCAGGGTTGGGTGGGTGGGAAGAACCACGGCCACCTTTACTCTTCTGCTGATACGGCTGACGGAACGGAGGAGGAGGAAGCCAAAACTTCTGCTGCTTAGCCATTTGAGTAGAGGAAGAAGGAGTAACATCTCTGACTCGCTTCTTGGAAGCATCACACCTCAACTGAGCAGCCTCTTGCTTCAGTGCCATGTTATAGAACTCATCGTATCTCAAGGGCTCAAAGAGGACAAGAGCTAGCTGAATATCTTCTCTGAGACCACCCCTGAACTGGTATATCATGCTCTTCTCATCAGGGACGTCCTGCTTGGCAAAGCAGGCGAGCTTCTGGAACAACTTGTTGTAGTCATAGACAGACAAAGAGCCTTGCTTCAGGTTGCGGAATTCCTCATGCTTGCTTTCAACCATGCTCTGCGGAATATGATGAGCTCGGAAATCTCGACGGAAATCATCCCAAGTGATAACACGTCCACCCCTGGAGTCCTTGTACTGCTGGAACCATTCTGCAGCTTGATCTTTGAGTTGGAAGGAAGCGAACTTGACAAAGTCCTCAGGCCTGACGTTACCGCACTCGAAATGCTTGCACAGATCCACTAGCCAATCGTCAGCATCGGTTGCCTCAACACAATTGCTGAAAGTCTTTGGCCCGTTAGCAAGGAACTGGTTGAGTGTAGCAAAGTGACTTTGATTGCTGCCTTGATTCCCTTGGTTGCCTTGATTGCGCTCTTGGAGAATTTGCATGATCAGCTGTGTGTTTGCATTGGTTGCGGCCATCACAGCTTGCCATGCCTCCAGAGGAGGTGGAGGTGGTGGCGGATCAGGATTCGGAGTCGTGCGCGTTGGAGGAGCCATCCTGAAGAGGTTGACCACCATTAGCACATTGATAGACAAATGTTGAAGCTGAATCCAACGGAATGAAAATTGCAACATATAGTCTTCACATCCGAACAAAATGAACGAATGCATTCCTCTTGAAATGGTCACATATCCATAAATTGAGAAGCCACGTAGAATTTAAGGTAGAGAAATAAATCAACAAGGTACGGATCAAGAACGAATAATCGGTAAGAAATCCCAATCTCAAACCAATATCCGTGGAAGAAGAACTAGAGCTACTAGAATTCCCACCTATGAAACTCCCAAACCTTGCCGGTTATGCAATCAGGTGTTGGGGATACAGGGGAAGCATAATATCTCACCCAAACTAGCAAATCCTACATCCAGCTGTATCCATCCTTCAACACATAACCAAGAAACCTTCGGAAACCATCTACCTCAACCTTCGAAAAGCATCCGTTATACAAGTTATGGCGATACTCCCAAACTCCCGCCCCAGTACTGGGTGGCGTCGAGGTTATCTCACCAACGAACTGCATAAAAGAGATTTTCGATGTCAGCGTACTAAACTCAGGTATTCCAGAACTACAACGATAAAATTATGATGACAACACCTCAGAGCTCAACTCCCCGGGACACTTCCACTAAACCCCTGACAGGAGGCACCAAGACAATGTTCTCATCATAAAACCATCGGAACGATTCCAAGATACCCGCGTGATCCTAAAATTTTTTTTAGTGAAATTTGAGAAGAGAAGAGTCAAAACTCTACGTCAGGATGCCTTACCAGAGCGATGAGGAGACTGGGAAGTAAATAGAATTCCTAATCTCTCCGATATATAATTCCTAAATGACTCAAAACATTTTTCTAGACACAACTCGGCCGCTAATAACGATCAAGCAATGGGGCTCCTAAGGTCGGGGAAGGATCTGATTACCAACTTGTAACACCCTCGATGCGATTATAGCTCCCA
>NW_025236657.1:0-5157 GCF_018294505.1 Triticum aestivum | reverse complement strand
CCGGGCTGCTCTCGCCGCCCGCCTCGCCCAGACGGCTCCCATCGGTGGTCCTCCTCGTCGTTCTCTGTCGCCTGCCGCCAACGCCACCACCGGCCCGGCGGGGAATGAGCAGCAAGCATCTTCGCTGCACGGCCACTCCGTCGTTGACCCTAGCTGGTTCATCATCTCACGCTCGTCGCGCTCCCACGGACACGCAGGCTGCGTTGCTCCTGGCACATGAGCTCCTGCACTACCGCCTCGTCGACGACCTCTATGAGGAGTGGCTCACTCGCATCACCGAGCTCGTCAGCGCCGCAGGTGGTTCTCCTGCGCCGTCCCTCTCGCTGCCTCGCCCTCCATCATGCATGGGCGACGCGGCCCAGGGAGCGCCTCCACCACCTCCTCCCCAAGAAGGCGCTCTGCCTCCAAGGCGCGCGGCCCCCGGTCGTGACCCATTGCATCTGGCGCTCGCGCGGCAAGAAAGAAGCTGTCAAGAAATCCCTCGGCCTCAAGAAGGCACTCATGTGCTCCCTGCACCAGCACAGCAAGACCGCATCCCTGCACCAGCACGCCAAGACCCCGTGCTGCCCCTGGCGGTGGCGCGCGGGAACCATCAAGAACAAGCCCCGTGTGAGCAAAAGGTTCCGATGGCGACCGCAGATTGCCGCGCCTTCACCACCGAGCTGCGCAGCGTCGCCTGGCTAGGCAAGTTCAAGCTAGATCTGCCTCCTCGCTACGACGGTACCGCCGACCCCACGGAGTTCCTGCAGCTCTACGAGCTCGGCATCGAGGCGGAAAACAAAGATGAAAAGGTCATGGCGAACTAGTTTCCCATGGCGCTCAAAGATGGTGCCCGCACCTAGCTCCCGAACCTGCCTCCCAGCTCGATATCCTCTTGGGACGAGATGCACATCCATTTCATCGCCAACTTCCCGGGCACTCGCGACAGCCCTCCGGCCGCGGGTGACCTGCGCCGCATCAAGCCACAACATGGAGAGACCCTGCAAAAGTACATCCAGCGTTTCAACAGCGATCGCCTCAAGATCCCCAAGGTGATGGACGAGGCGATCATCTCAGTGTTTTCTGATGGCATTCGCGATGTCAAGATGAAGGAGGAGCTCGCCATCCACCAGGATCTGTGCACATCTCTGGAGCTGTTCAACATGGCGACCAAGTGCGCAAGAGCTGAGGAGGGGCGCCTCTCCCTACTCGAGCTTCCAGCTGCTGACCCAGAAGAAAAGAAGCCCAAGGCCAATGATGTGAAGCGCAAAGGAGCAGCTGTGCTCGCAGCAAAACCAGACATGAAGCGCGAAAGCGACCAGCCGGATTCGTCCAAGGGCAACCGATTCTGCGCCTACCACAACCTCTACACCCACAATACCAATGAATGCTAGGAGCTTAGGGCCGTTTGAGAAGGACGCGTTGGTCGACGCCCCGAGCGCGATGACCGGAGCTACGGCCGAGGAGGAGGAAGAGGCGGAGGACGATGGGACGACCGGGGCCCTCGCCAGGAGTGGCATGACCGACCTCGCGAGGATCGCTAGCAGGACCAACCTCGCGAGGGAGCTTGGAGGGATCAGCCTCGTGAGGATCGCCCGTAGGGCAACGCGGGCCTTGCTCCTCTGCTGCCACCTCCAAGAAGGAATGATGACCACCACCAGGACGAGGGGCCTGGGGGCTTCCAGGAGCCGCGTGCTATCACCTGCATCTTGGGCGGAGCCCAGGCCCCAGCCTCTCAGCGCATCTTCAAGTAGTTTGCTCGCGAGGTGAATGCAGTCCTCCCCAAGCTTGAGGCCACGCGCCATCTCAGGTGGTCCAAGTGCGCCATCACCTTCAGCTCAGCAGATCAACTCAAGTGTGTGGCTACCGCCGGCGTCCTCCCAATGCTTTGTTCCCCAGTCATCAACAACGTGCAAGTCACCAGGACCCTCATCAATGGTGACGCAGGGCTCAACATTCTGTCCATCGAGATGTTCAACAACCTTCAAGTGCCATATGATCAACTTCAACCTACCAAGCCCTTCTCAGGTGTTACTGACGGCTCCACTACCCCGATAGGGCAGGTCTGCCTCCGTGTCACTTTTGGACAGTGCAACAACTACCACACTGAGCTCATCGACTTCGACGTCACCCTCATTCGCCTGCCATACAATGCCATCCTCGGGTATCTAGCCCTAGCCAAATTCATGGCGGTGACCCACCATGGCTACAATGTCGTCAAGATGCCAGGAAGTAGTGGAATCATCGCAGTCCCCTACAAAGAGAAACATGCGGTGTGCTCCCTCGAGCGGGCCTTTCAAGCTGCATCAGTCGAGGACCCGGAGAACTAGGGCGAGAACCCTCCGGAGGCAGTTCCCAAGAAGAAGAAGGCATCACCCAGCTCAAGGCCTCAGGAGGCTGGCATCTCAGGAGGACTCGCGTCAGGATCTGCGCCCGTGCAAGGGGCGCCTCCTTCCATCACATAGGAAGGCGCGCCCTGCACCCTCATCGGGCAAGGTTCGGGGGCTCTCTTCTGAAGGGACTTGGACTTTGCCAAGATCACGAGGGAGGTACTCTGGCACCACTTGGAGGCGTGCTTCGCAGCACGTTTCCCTCAGGAAGGCATGGGGCAAGAAAGGCCCAACCCTCAGGAGTTCATCATCAAGGTCACTCAGGAGCTTCAGGAATCAAGAGTCATACGCGGCAATCATCGTCTTCCTGGCGTAGCTCCCCATCCAGGCGATGATGGCGGGTTGCGCATCTGCATCGACTTCCCAGGGCTCAACCGAGCCGCCTCTCAGGAGCGCCTCTGGCCTTCGCGCATGGGATGTTGCGAGGGTCCGCCGCACAGCTACGTTTGCATGCCTTTCGGCATGCCGAATGCGTCCGCCACTCACCACCGCCATCTGCAGAGCATTCGGGCGGCTCAGGAGGCCAGGCACCATGCGGTCCTAGCGGAGATGGAGATGGTCCTCAAGGAACCGCCTGGGCCCCCAGAGCCTCCCGAGGCTCGGGGCTCCGGTGTCTCGTGAGGGTCGGCCTCTTCGTCGCGCATCTTCAGCTACTCCAACAGCCCCCTCTACAATGGTATCAGGTGACATCTTTCAAGTTCATTTCAGCTAGGAGCACCCTCAGGGCTGCATCATTCCCGGGCCGCACGGGTCTGTCCCTGCGGCGTGTATCCCTTTTTCTCATGTCTTTGGTTTACCTTGCTGGGGGTGCCCCTCGGGCCGCATCATGCCCAAGCCGCTCGGTCTTGACCCGGTGGCATGTATCCCTCCTACATTTATCTAAGTTGATTTGCCCTTCATGCTTAACCTGCCCATGATTATCATCTGCCGCCTACCACAGGCCTCCTCTCCCTCATGCAAATGGGTTGCGCATTGAAACGGGGGCTCCTGAGCATCGCAACTCAGGAGCTCTTACTGGCTCTCCAGCCCTCACCCCCTGGCCTTGTCCGCGGCATCACGACCTGGCATACCAGTGGCGGCTGAGCTCGCTCGAGGGCTGGGACCTGAGGACATAGAGCATTTGTATCTAACCATCTTGCAGGAACACACAACCGCCCAAGGCTCAAGACTAGGCGCAACCCGCCTTGAGGTAGGGCCTCGTGAGTCATGCAGTGGCTCACCAGTGCCCAGATCCACCTTGTCCAGCTCTTCCGTGCAAGCCACGTGTCAGGGCGGGGCTCCTCCCGGAGGGCCCCCCTCCTACATACCAGTGGAAGCACCATGCACCGTGCTGGCTGACGACACTGCTGAGGAGCGGCTATGCCCGTACACATACAGAAGTGCTATGCTCCGCGCGGGTGATAAACAACTGAGGGCGACCCACGGACGTATCAACCTCAGGGAGCCCAGAGCTCAGTGTCTAGCCTCATCGCAACACCTCCCCTCGGGAGTGTCACGCGAGGGGGCTGGACACGGGGGCTGCGCCCTGGTCACGCCGCCCAGCCAGGTCCCTCGGATCTGGCCTTCGCGCACCCCTCCCCGAGCGGAGGCAAGGTATGAAGACCGTTTGAACGTCAAGGGGGACTCCTGAGCACCGCGACTCAGGAGCCTAACTGGTCACATAGCCCCTCACTCCTTAGTTCCGCAAGGCTAATGGCGGTTGAGGTATGCGCGGGGCCGGGCCCTGCCGACGTAGAACGCCAAATCCACCCTTGCACTCCCCCCTATTTGATGTTTGTGCGTCAAGGGGGACTCCCGAGCATCGTGACTCAGGAGCCTAACTTGTCACGTAGCCCCTCACTCCTTGGTCCCGTCCTGGTGATCCGGTCGGGGCTAACGGTAGGAGCCTACATAGAACACAAAGCAAATAGGAAGGAAACCACAAAATCTCAAAGCAAATCCAGAAAAAAATATTACAAACCATGATTGTCTTCACGATACCAAACGCAAGTTTAAACGCCTCCATGAGGCACAATGCATATTGCAGGAGTTAAAACAGGAAAGAAGCCGCGAGAAAATCACCCTTGGGCAACGCCGTCATTCGCCAAGAGCCCCGCCTCCGTGGTGGTGTTGCCTCTGTCAGCTCCACCTCCAGAGGCTGCGGAATCAGCAGCACCTTCCCTGGGCACAGTGGCAAAGGTGTGGAACTTTGCTAGCAGGGCTTCCGCTCGGCCCTTCACGGCTTCAGCAGCAGCAGCGAAGCGCTCGACGTCCACGGGCTCCAGCAGCTTGTCGAGGTTGGCGCCAGGGTCGCGAAGGTAGACGTGGCTGAAGACACGCGTCAGCGCTGCAGAAGAGAGGACGTGAGCTTCATTCTCGGCCATGGGGCCGACGCCGGTCACAACTTCCTCGAGCGCCTCGACCAAGAAAGGAAGCAGCTGGGCAGGGCCTTCCTTGGCACCAGACAGCGGCTTCTCCAAGTTGTCCTCGTAGAGTGTGTTCAGCGCCTTGCGAGATATCTCCTCAAGATCCGTGAAGGCCATGCGGTCCTCGGCCAGGACCTTCGCCTGGGCGTCCAGCTCGGCCCTCTTGGTCTTCAGCTTATGCTCCAGCGTACCCAGTCGGCCACGTCCAGCGGTCAGCTCTGTGTCGCGGTTCCCGATGGAGTCCTCCCGAGCCTTCATCTCCTCCTCCTTCGCCTGGCGGTCGCGAGCCTCTTTGGTGAGCTCATCACGCAAACCCTGCAGCTCGGTCTCCACCGCCTTGCAACGGTCCTGGGTGACCGTGGCATCCTTGAGCGCCGCATCGC
>NW_025236656.1:0-5158 GCF_018294505.1 Triticum aestivum | reverse complement strand
GACGAAATCGGCCGGTTTTTGAAAACACCGTAAAAAATTCAAAAAATATCAAAAAAATGGGAGACCTCCGCGTCACATCATCAAATTGTCCTACCAACTAGCAAAAATACTAAACTTGCAATGCGGATGTTTGCTTGAAAAGTGTGCTCAAAAACGACATACCATGAACGAAGATTCATGGCTTTCAAGGCAAACTAGCAATGATATGGCCGCATCCGATGAATAGTTTCTAATAATATGCCCAAATTTGGCGCATGCCTCCGTCTTGTGATGGCAAACAATGTTGCCAAAGCGAGGTTCCAACTTGTTTACCAAGAAACACTGTTTTTCATTTCTTGAATGCTAAAGGCATGCGTTTTTCGTGAAGCGGCTACAAGGAGGGTCATCCCAAAGAGCGCCATTCCATGTCTATCTCAAAGTAGACCCTATTTTACAGACGATCCCAAAAAAGCATGCATTTCCAACCCTCGTAGCTACTCCCGGCAATTCAGACCACCTACGGCCGATTCAGCTGGAACCGACTGGAATTTGAACTGTGGGTCCTCCATAGCTTGCCCGTTATTTTTGCCAAAAATGCTTTTTAGCTTCACAGGTAGGCATTTCATCACAGAATCGACAACAGATTGGCATGCCTCAAACGCTAGCCACGGACGGCCACCGAGACGTAATCGGCCGGTTTTTTAAAACACCATAAAAATTTCAAAAAAAATCAAAAAAATGGGAGACCTCCGCGTCACATCATCAAATGTGGCCTACCAACTAGCAAAATACTAAACTTGCAATACAGATGTTTTCTTGAAAAAGTGTTGTCAAAAACGACCTTCCATGAACGAAGATTCATGGCTTTCAAGCCAAACTAGCAATGATATGGCTGCATCCGATGAATAGTTTCTGATAATATGCCCAAATTTTGCGCATGCCTCCGTCTTGTGATGGCAAACAATGTTGCGAAAGCGAGGTTCCAACTTGTTTACCAAGAAAAACCGTTTTTCATTTTTTGAATGCTAAGGGCATGCGTTTTTGGTGAAGCGGCTACAAGGAGGGTCACCCCAAACGGCGCCATTCCATGTCTATCTCAAAGTAGACCCTAGTTTACGGACGGTCGCCAGAAAGCATGCATTTCCGACCCTCGTAGCTACTCCCGGCAATTCAGACCACCTTCGGCCGATTCAGCTGGAACCGGCTGGAATTTGAACTGCGGGTCCTCCATAGCTTGCCCGTTATTTTTGCCAAAAATGCTTTTTAGCTTCACAGGTAGGCATTTCATCACAGAATCGACAACAGATTGGCATGCCTCAAACCCTAGACACGGACGGCCGCCGCGACGAAATCGGCCGTATTTTGAAAACACCGTAAAATTTCAAAAAAAATCAAAAAAATGGGAGACCTCTGCGTCACATCATCAAATATGCCCTACCAACTAGCAAAAATACTAAACTTGCAATACAGATGTTTCTTGAAAAAGTGTTCTCAAAAACGACCTACCATGAACGAAGATTCATGGCTTTCAAGCCAAACTAGCAATGATATGGCCGCATCCGATGAATAGTTTCTGATAATATGCCCAAATTGGCGCATGCCTCTGTCTTGTGATGGCAAACAATGTTGCCAAAGCGAGGTTCCAACTTGTTTACCAAGAAACACCGTTTTTCATTTTTTGAATGCTAAAGGCATGCGTTTTTCGTGAAGCTGCTACAAGGAGGGTCATCCCAAACGGCGCCATTCCATGTCTATCTCAAAGTAGACCCTATTTTACGGACGGTCGCAAAAAAGCATACATTTCCAACCCTCGTAGCTACTCCCGGGTATTCAGACCACCTTCGGCCGATTCAGATGGAACCGACTGGAATTTGAACTGCGGGTCCTCCATAGCTTGCCCGTTATTTTTGCCAAAAATGCCTTTTAGCTTCACAAGTAGGCATTTCATCACAGAATCGACAATAGATTGACATGCATCAAATCCTAGCCACGGACGGCCGCCGCGACGAAATCGGCCGGTTTTTGAAAACACCGTAAAAAATTCAAAAAATATCAAAAAAATGGGAGACCTCCGCGTCACATCATCAAATTGTCCTACCAACTAGCAAAAATACTAAACTTGCAATGCCGATGTTTGCATGAAAAGTGTGCTCAAAAACGACATACCATGAACGAAGATTCATGGCTTTCAAGGCAAACTAGCAATGATATGGCCGCATCCGATGAATAGTTTCTAATAATATGCCCAAATTTGGCGCATGCCTCCGTCTTGTGATGGCAAACAATGTTGCCAAAGCGAGGTTCCAACTTGTTTACCAAGAAACACTGTTTTTCATTTCTTGAATGCTAAAGGCATGCGTTTTTCGTGAAGCGGCTACAAGGAGGGTCATCCCAAACAGCGCCATTCCATGTCTATCTCAAAGTAGACCCTATTTTACAGACGATCCCAAAAAAGCATGCATTTCCAACCCTCGTAGCTACTCCCGGCAATTCAGACCACCTACGGCCGATTCAGCTGGAACCGACTGGAATTTGAACTGTGGGTCCTCCATAGCTTGCCCGTTATTTTTGCCAAAAATGCTTTTTAGCTTCACAGGTAGGCATTTCATCACAGAATCGACAACAGATTGGCATGCCTCAAACGCTAGCCACGGACGGCCACCGAGACGTAATCGGCCGGTTTTTTAAAAGACCATAAAAATTTCAAAAAAAATCAAAAAAATGGGAGACCTCTGCGTCACATCATCAAATGTGGCCTACCAACTAGCAAAATACTAAACTTGCAATACAGATGTTTTCTTGAAAAAGTGTTGTCAAAAACGACCTTCCATGAACGAAGATTCATGGCTTTCAAGCCAAACTAGCAATGATATGGCTGCATCCGATGAATATTTTCTGATAATATGCCCAAATTTTGCGCATGCCTCCGTCTTGTGCTGGCAAACAATGTTGCGAAAGCGAGGTTCCAACTTGTTTACCAAGAAAAACCGTTTTTCATTTTTTGAATGCTAAAGGCATGCGTTTTTGGTGAAGCGGCTACAAGGAGGGTCACCCCAAACGGCGCCATTCCATGTCTACCTCAAAGTAGACCCTAGTTTACGGACGGTCGCCAGAAAGCATGCATTTCCAACCCTCGTAGCTACTCCGGCAATTCAGACCACCTTCGGCCGATTCAGCTGGAACCGGCTGGAATTTGAACTGCGGGTCCTCCATAGCTTGCCCGTTATTTTTGCCAAAAATGCTTTTTAGCTTCACAGGTAGGCATTTCATCACAGAGTCGACAACAGATTGGCATGCCTCAAACCCTAGCCACGGACGGCCGCCGCGAAGAAATCGGCCGGTTTTTGAAAATACCGTAAAAAATTCAAAAAAAATCAAAAAATGGGAGACCTCTGCGTCACATCATCAAATGTGGCCTACCAACTAGCAAAAATACTAAACTTGCAATACGGATGTTTTCTTGAAAAAGTGTTCTAAAAAACGACCTACCATGAACGAAGATTCATGGTTTTCAAGCCAAACTAGCAATGATATGGCCGCATCCGATGAATAGTTTCTGATAATATGCCTAAATTTGGCGCATGCCTCCGTCTTGTGATAGCAAACAATGTTGCGAAAGCGAGGTTCCAACTTGTTTACCAAGAAAAACCATTTTTCATTTTTTGAATGCTAAAGGCATGCGTTTTTCGTGAAGCGGCTACAAGGAGGGTCACCCCAAACGGCGCCATTCCATGTCTATCTCAAAGTAGACCCTATTTTACGGACGATCGCAAAAAAGCATGCATTTCCGACCCTCGTTGCTACTCTCGGCAATTCAGACCATCTTCGGCCGATTCAGCTGGCACCGGCTATAATTTGAACTGCGGGTCCTCCATAGCTTGCCCGTTATTTTTGCCAAAAATGATTTTTAGCTTCACAAGTTGGAATTTCATCACAGAATGGACAACAGATTGACATGCCTGAAACCCTAGCCACGGACGGCCGCCGCGACGAAATCGGCCGGTTTTTGAAAACACCGTAAAAAATTCAAAAAATATCAAAAAAATGGGAGACCTCCGCGTCACATCATCAAATGTTCCTGCCAACTAGCAAAAATACTAAACTTGCAATACAGATGTTTTCTTGAAAAAGTGTTCTCAAAAACGACATACCATGAACGAAGATTCATGGCTTTCAAGTCAAACTAGCAATGATATGGCCGCATCCGATGAATAGTTTCTGATAATATGCCCAAATTTGGCGCATGCCTCCGACTTGTGATGGCAAACAATGTTGCCAAAGCGAGGTTCCAACTTGTTTAACAAGAAAAACCATTTTTCATTTTTTGAATGTTAAAGACATGCATTTTTCGTGAAGCGGCTACAAGGAGGGTCACCCCAAACGGCGCCATTCCATGTCTATCTCCAAGTAGACCCTATTTTATGGACGGTCGCCAGAAAGCATGCATTTCCGACCCTCGTAGCTACTCTCGGCAATTCAGACCACCTCCGGCCGATTCAGCTAGAACCGGCTGGAATTTGAACTGTGGGTCCTCCATAGCTTGCCCGTTATTTTTGCCAAAAATTCTTTTTAGCTTCACAGGTAGGCATTTCATCACAGAATCGATAACAGATTGGCATGGCTCAAACCCTAGCCACGGACGGCCGCCGCGATGAAATCGGCCGGTTTTTGAAAACACCGTAAAAAATTCAAAAAAAATCAAAAAAATGGGAGACCTCTGCGTCACATCATCAAATGTGGCCTACCAACTAGCAAAAATACTAAACTTGCAATACGGATGTTTTCTAGAGCTACTCGGTATGATTTTAACCATGATTTCTACAAAGTTTACAAAAAAACCTAATTTTTTCTGCCTCAAAACCTTTAAAACTGGTGAAAATTTCCCTCCCACCCCACCAAAAATTCCCTCCCACCCCACCAAAATTTCCCACCACTTCTCTCCCACTACCTTGCGGGACCGAGCACCCCTCTCCCACTAAACACGCGGGATCCCCTCCCCTCCCCTCCCAAAATTTCACCTCCCTCTCCCATTCCCCACCCCGCAACCCTAGCGCCGCCCCGCTCCGCCACGCCGCTGCGCCGCCCCTCCCTGCTCCGCGCCGCCCCGCTCCCACTCTGTCCCCTGCTCCGTGCCACCCCGGCACGCCCCTGCACCTCCCCGTCGCGCCGCGGTGCGCCG